>NW_022437062.1:361491-381469 GCF_009761245.1 Sapajus apella
GCCGGGCGCGGTGGCTCAAGCCTGTAATCCCAGCACTTTGGGAGGCCGAGGCGGGTGGATCACGAGGTCAAGAGATCGAGACCATCCTGGTCAACAAGGTGAAACCCCGTCTCTACTAAAAAAATACAAAAATTAGCTGGGCATGATGGTGCATGCCTCTAGTCCCAGCTACTCGGGAGGCTGAGGCCAGAGGATTGCTTGAACCCAGGAGGCGGAGGTTGCGGTGAGCCAAGATTGCGCCATTGCACTCCAGCCTGGGCAACAACAGCAAAACTCCGTCTCAAAACAAAAACAAAAACAAACAAACAAACAACAAAAAAAGGAGCTGTGCTTGGTTGCTCATGCCCTGTAATTCTAGCACTTTGGGAAGCTGAGGTGGGTGGATGGCATGAATTGAGTTTGAGACCAGCCTGGGCAACGTGGAGAGAACTCTTCTCTACAAAAAAATACCAAAATTAGCTGGGCATGGTGGCATGTGCCTGTAGTCCCAGCTACTTGTGGGGGCTGAGGCAGGGGGATCTCTTGAGCTCAGGAGGTCAAGGGTGCAGTGACCCAAGATAGCACGACTTCACTCCAGCCTGGATGACAGAGAATCTCTCACAAAAAAAGTACACTAAGTCCATTTTTATGAAATTTGTGAAAGGACAATACTAATGAATGGGGATTTTGTCAGAGTAGTGCTCACTTTCACAGTAGCGACAGTAATTCATGAACTTGTACACTTAAGGTTAGTGCACTTTAAGCATCAATTTTTTAAAAAGCTGTGGTTAAAGTCTGCCATTTCAACCTGTTTTTTTTTTGAGACGGAGCCTCACTCTGTCACCCAGGCTGGAGTCCAGTGGTATGATCTCAGCTCACTGCAATCTCCACCTCCTGGGTTCAAGCGATTCTCCTGCTTCAGTCTCCCAAGCAGCTGGGACTACAGGCATGTGCCACCATGCCTGGCTAATTTTTCTATTTTCAGTAGAGATGGGGTTTCGCCATGTTGGCCAAGCTGGTCTCAAACTCCTGACCTCAGGTGATCCACCCGTCTTGGCCTCAAAGTGCTATGATTACAGGGAGCCACCGCACCCGGCCTCAACCATTTTTAGGTGTATAATTCAGTGGCATTAGGTATATGCACAACCAACACTTTCCATTTCCAGGAACTTTTTTATCATGCCAAAGAGAAACTCCCCTCCCTTCCTGCTCAGTCCCTGGTAATTTCTATTTTGGATGACTTTGCCTACTGTAGTTACATCACATTAGTGTTTCTGTGTACCTTAAAGCCAGATTGGCAGAGAAATAAATGCTAAACAGATTCTTGATATTTTTGACTGTGAATATAGTGTATATTGTAGCTAGAGGGTAGGGTTTTTGGCTGTTTTAAGATGGTTGTAATTTAAGCTTAAGAGTCAAATTTGAGAGTTCCAGGTCAGAAGGAAGTTGAGTATCTGAGGTCTGCAAAGGCATGGCAAGACCAGTGACTGTGTTTTGAGGTGGGGAGGAGACACTGGAATAGAAGTTGGGGGCAAGGTTATGAAGGGAATCTTTTCCCAGGGTAAGTTTTAAACTTTAGTAATATCACCAGCAGGATTTGAGTACCTTTGTCAGGCACTGGGTTAGGTGCTGGACATAATTCTGTTTTATAATAACCCAGCAAGACAGGTATTATTGGCATGAACTTAAGTTTGTTCACACCAGGTTTTAATTTTGTTTTTTAAGACGACGTCTTGCTCTGTTGCCCAGGCTGGAGTGCAATGGCGTAATCTCGGCTCACTGCAATCTCTGCCTCTCAGGTTCAAGCGATTCTCCTGCCTCGGCCTCCTGAATAGCTGGGACTACAGGTGCCTGCTGCCATGCCCAGTTATTTTTTGTATTTTTAGTAGAGACAGGGTTTCACCATATTGGCCAGGCTGGTCTTGAACTCTTGACCTCCTGATCTGCCCACCTCGGCCTCCCAAAGTGCTGTGATTACAGGCATGAATCACCACCTGGCCTGTTCATACCAGTTTTACTGGTATAAACTTAGTTTGAGAGAATTGGCCAAAGACCAGTTTTTAGTAGATAGGCTCAAAACATTCAAGACATAACCAACTTTGTGAAGGTCTGTGTGGGAAGGCAAACAATTTTGGTCCTTTAGCTTGGGTTGGGGTGTTATTGGCTTCACTGTGTGGCTCTACGCAGCCTTAAAGATGCTGAAGGATGGGGGTGGGAGGGTTTGGTGAAGAAATTAAGAGGTGCAGAAGGAACCGGAGATGGCCAAAGCCAAAATCAGTCTAGTTTAATTAAGAAAAAATTTGGCCATCCCTTTGGTAAACCAGTGGGGAGGCCTGTCATGGACTTCAGGCCATGAACTAAAGGATCAATGGGACCAAGCCTAAGACTGGCTGTGCAAAGCAAACAGCAGGCAGATAACCATGCTTAAGAGTGGAGAGAGCTGGGCGCAGTGGCTCATGCCTGTAATCCCAGCATTCTGGTAGGCCAAGGAGGGCGGATCACTTGAGGTCAGAACTTCAAGACCAGCCTGGCCAACATGGCAAAAGCCCGTTTCTACTAAAAATACAAAAATGGCTGGGTGTGGCAGCACACACCTATAATCCCAGCACTTTGGGAGGCTGAGGCAGGCAGATCGCTTGACATCAGGAGTTAGAGATGAGCCTGGCCAACATGGTGAAACCCCATCTTTCCTAAAAAACAAAAATTAGCTAGGCATGGTAGGGGAGGTGCCTGTAATCCCAGCTACTCAGGAGGCTGAGGCAAGAGAATCCCCTGAGCCCAGGCAGCAGAGGTTGTAGTGAGAGGATATAGCGCCACTTGTACTCCAGCCTGGGTGACAGAATAAGTGAGACTCTGTCTGAAGGAAAACAAACAAACAAACAAACAAAAGACTCTGGTCTCAGGAGTTGCTATAAAAAAAAAAAAAGAAGAAGAAAATGAATAAAAAGAAAAAAAAAAAAGTACAGGGAGAACACAGGCAGCAAGTGACCACAGACCTGGTGAAACCACTGCAACAAATGGGCAACGCGCTCAGGAGACTAGCCAATGCTCCTGGGAAACAGGGGGACTAGCCACAGGGCTCTTAAAGCATAGAAGAAAAATATTCTAGATTAAGTCAGAATATCTTGGACTTATTAACTTAGTTCTATAATGATCAACTGACATATATAGGTTAAAAGGCTATTTTCATTCCTCAGTATTAGAGTCACAATATTTATAGAAGTATTTATTTTTTAAGTAGCACTTAAAAAAAAAAAGGAAGTAATTTATATTTAGAAAGCTCCAAGGTGTATTATTTCACGTAGGTGTTATTACTACCGATACTTTCACCCCATTTGTTAAACCCAAAACACTTCAAGCAACTTCAAGTTCATAAATTAATAAGGAGGCACAGACCCCAACCAGGATTAGACAGAATGTGTTCCAGGTTAGAAGGGGACAGCATGGCTCAATGATGTCTCCCATGGAACACTTGTGCTCTACTGTAATGAAGATTTTCTTCCCGAAAATCTGAATGTGACGTTTTAGATCCTCTGGTTGTTGGTGGTTAGTAGTCTCCCAATTCTAATCGTGTGCTGGAATCAGGTGGTTGCCTAGAAGGTCAATCCAAACTCCTAGGTGCCCCAACTCTTATAGGCCTCAATTATCCACCTGTGAGGCTCAGGAGGGCTGACCCACCTGAAGGTTGAGAAAACTTGCTTAAATGAGGGATGGTCATTTCAGCACAAACTGTACTTAATTCTAGTGTAGAAACTGTTTTCATTCTGGAGATGGTGAGTCCCAGAAGATCATGGCCAAGAAGATGTCCTAAGTGGCTTCCTCTGAGAGTTTATGCCCAAGAGGGAGCCATCTGGCCACTTGCTTCTTCTTACATTTCTAATAGCTGTTCCATTTCCTTAAGGGCTGCTGTTAAATCATTTACTTGATTGTTATATATGGTTCGCTGTTCTAGGAATCGGACTCTGTCTTCTTTCATCTCCAACTTTACCTTTAAGGCCTGCATGGAAAGACATTCCAAAAGAAAACAACACATACACAAAACTCTTGACTAACAGGAAACACAATACCCACACCAGAACATTATGGTTCTATTCCACTGAGGAAGACCACTGGAATATCAACAAAGACTGTATCTTCTATTTTAGATTTTGTTTCTGTGTATTGGTTTTAGGAATTGTCCCTCTAGTAGTAGAGAAGGCCTAGACTCCTGTATCTAAACCGGAGCAACGAAATCCTCTAGGTTTGGTACAATATCCATGATTCATCCAAGCAATCCGAAGCAGTGCAGACCAAAGAATCTGTGTTTCTTACTACAGGTCTTCTTCTTGAGTTAATCAAGTTTCCATAGAATGGATTTCATATAGGTCTCCATTCTCAACTCTGAGCAACCTACTGTGTTACACATTGACTCGTGCCTTGGCGATGTGAACATTTCTAAGAGGCCTCAGTAACAGAAAAAAAAAATAGTGGAAAAAACTGGTAAAGAAGACTTGGAATATAGTTAACAGTAATGTACTGATGTTGGTCTTTTTAAAAAAAATAAAAATAAAAAAGGTTTCTATTTTTAGAGACAGAGTCTTGCTGTCACCCAGGCTGGAGTGCAGTGGCATGATCACAGCTCACCATAGCCTTGCCCTCCTGGGCCCAAGTGGTCCTCTCGCCTCAGCCTCCTGAGCAGCTGGGACTACAGGTATGTGCCACCACATATGGCTATTTTCTAAATTTTATTTTGTAAAGATGGGGTCTTGCTATGTTTCCCAGGCTGGTCTCAAACTCCTGGCTTCAAGTAATCTTTCCACCTCAGCCTCCCAAAGTGCTGGGATTACAGGCGTGCGCTACCATGCCTGGCTGATTTTTTAGTTTTGACAAAGGTAGAGGATAATGTAAGATGTTACTACTGGGGGTGCGGGGAGGGAGCACATCAAGAAGGATAGCTCATGGAGGCTGGGCTCAATACCTAGATGATGGGATGATCTGTGCAGCAAACCACAATGCACAGGAAGAAAACGCACACAAACTTGCATACCCTGCACATGTACCCCCTGAACTTAAAAGTTAGAAATTAATTGATGACATTATGCTGATTAGATCTCGTAAACAAAAAAAAAAAAAGAAGAAAAAAAGTTAGAAATTTTAAAAAATTTTACTATTAGAGTAAATTTTCTGTATTAACTTTGTAACTTTCCTATAAACCTAAATTATTTAGAAAGCTTATTAAAAATAATAGAAAAACAGGAAAGACCCCACCATAAATCTATCTATCATGGTAGGAAATTGTCAGGGTGATGTCTGCCTCTTACCTGTAACTCCTCCATCTGCTTTTTGGCTGTTGAGTTAAAAAGCTTCAGCTCCTCTTTCAAATTTTCTAACAGCAACTAAGAGAAAAGTACAAGGTAGTAAACAAATCTTCATATAAAACCAGAGTTGCATTAGATCATGGCTAACATCCCTTCCATACAGTTCTCAGCAAAGGGGTCAGGGGAGAAATTTGGTAAAGTGTAGAACAGAGGAACCAGAAAGCTCTCTCTACATATTTACCTATTATGTGTTTCAAATTTTCAATTCAGACTCACTCATATTTGCAAGCACAAAGCTACCTTTTGAGTAAAATATGCTGTTTTGAGTACATGTCCCATTTTTCTTTTCTACCACCACAGATAATCAAAGGCTGTTTCTTAGGGTTTGCGGAACATATAGCAGAAACCTTCTTAGGTTTACAGAGCCCCACAGTCACTCAGCCCTTGTGCCCTTTCACACCCATGCCCTCACCATAGAGTCCGTGTGATCAGTAGCGGATTCTTGTGATGCCAGGGTCTCACTACCTAAAGCTGATGAATACAACAAAGTCAACTTCACTTAGGGAACTACACATGTTAAACAAAAGAAAATAAAAACCCTCCATAGACAAGCACAGGAATATTCATGAGGGGAATTTCTCTAAGTGTCTGATCCTGGACTTTCTCCCAAGTTTTCACCTTGGCAGGGTCACCCACACCTGCCCTATAGAAATGTATTTTATCTCCTTTCAATCTAGGTTTGGATATGGCCAAAAACTCAGTATGCTTTCTCCTTAGGTCAGTGGAAAATTTGTCCAAAGGAAATGTGTAGGTTGGATTTTTTTGTTTTGTTTACAGTTCACAAAGCTATTTTAAAGAGCCTTTCAGGCCTTAACAAATTACTATTTTTGGTAACAGTGCATGCATGTAATAAATTAAAATCATGCAAAATATTTATGGTGTCGGGCGTGGTGGTGCACACCTGTAGTTCCAGCTACTCGGGAGGATTGCTTGAACCCAGGAGTTGGAGGCCAGCCTGGGCAACATAGCGAGATCCCATCTCAAAGAAATAAACAATGTTAAATTTAAAAACATATATATTTATGGTGACTATAAAGAATATCCTCGGCTGGGCATGGTGGCTCAGGTCTGTAATCCTAGCACTTTGGGTAAGCCGAGATTGTACCACTGCACTTCAGCCTGGGCAACGGAGTGAGACTCCAACTCGAAGAAAGAAGAAGAAGAAGGAGGAAAGAGGAGGAGAAGAAAGGAGGAGTAAGGAGGAGGAGGAAGGGGAAAGGAGGAGAAGAAAGGAGGAGGAGGAAAGAAGGAGAAGAAGAAGAAGAAAGAAAGAAGGAGAAGAAAGAAAGGAAGAAGGAGAAGAAGGAAGAAAGACAAAAAGGAGAAGAAGGAAGAAAGAGAAGGAGAAGAAGGAAGAAAGAAGGAGAAGAAGAAAGAAAGAAGAAGAAGAAAGAAAGAAAGAAGAAAGAAAGAAAGAAGAAAGAAGAAAGAAAGAAAGAAGAAGAAAGAAAGAAAGAAGAAAGAAAGAAAGAAGAAAGAAGAAAGAAAGAAAGAAGAAGAAGAAAGAAAGAAGAAAGAAAGAAAGAAGAAAGAAGAAGAAGAAAGAAAGAAAGAAGAAGAAGAAGAAGATATCCTAAACAGTAACCTAAAGATTAACAAGTACCATTCAAATTCAAAGTCAGTATTCCTTAATACAAAAAGGTCTGGGCCCCTTTCCTGGGCATTCTCTGGCCCTCTGACTCAGTCTGAGGCCCTCTTACAGTCTTTGCGAAATTCCTTCTTCTGTTCTCTTTGCTACAGATTGTTTTTTTTTTTTTTGAGATGGAGATTCGCTCTTGTTGCTCAGGCTGGAGTACAAAGGCATGACCTCGGCTCACTGCAACCTCCGCCTCCCAGGTTCAAGCGATTCTCTCTCACTCCAGCCTACTGAGTAGCTAGGATTACAAACATGTGCCACCCTGGCTAATTATTTGTATTCTTATAGAGATAGGGTTTCTCCATGTTGGTGAGGCTGGTGTTGAACTCCTAACCTCAGGTGATCAGCCCACGTTGGCCTCCCAAAATGCTGGGATTACAGGTGAGAGCCACCAAGCCCGGCCTTTGTTAGATTCTGCTCTCTGGGGGACAGGGTCAGAACAGTAGTCATATTTTAGTCACTGTGATTCTGTTGATTAGCCAGGTTTAAGAATGCTTGAAATAGTATTTTCTCTCTCTTCCCATTTGGAAAAGTTACTAGTATGCTTGAATGGAAGAAAATGTTCGAACAAAATGTTTCTTTCAAGCATACTAATAACTCCCAAATGGGAAGAGACAAGAAGATGTTCTCCCTTGAAAGGAACAAAATGTTTCTCATCTATTTTCAAGGCATATCTGTTGGCACTGAATGAATGGCATAAAGTGTTCAGGTAAGAAAGAGATAACCCTTTCTCTACAATCATCTGAAATTCTGTTGTCCAGGCAAAAATCAACATCACATGAAAACAAACAGACGCTCCCCAAAATCTTTAGGGCTTTACTAAGTAACCCCTGTACTTACTGGTCTAACTGAGGCCATGCTGCCAAGATCAACCCAGGAAGGGGCACATCCATCAATTCCTTCAAAGGCAGCTAGCTGTGTGCTGTCTCTTACCTGGATCGAGGCCTTTGCTCTCCAAAATTGCCAAACAATTGTCCCGAAACTTCTCTAGCAGCTCTACCTTCTGGGTCAGGTCCTTCAGCTCTCCCTATTAGAGTACCACACAGACAGATCAGGAACTGTTCCACTCCCCAGGGGTGGTCACCTTTTCTTGCCCTTGCTCTTGGACAGCCATGGCAAAGGCCTGGCTTTTTTCTGCTCTTGGGCAGCTGTGCATCAACAAGTTTGCTCACCCATGGGGCCATCTGTCAGGATTCCATGCGCATAGCCCAGTGGCAGCTGGTAATAGAGCTCTAGTGGGTCTCCTACCTGAGTTTCAGTCAACTTCTGGTGCAACTGCTTGTTGACGGCTTCTAAGAGCTGGTTCTTGTCCTTGAGCTCTTCCTCTGATTTTTGCTTACTTAGTGGTTTGCAGCTGTAATAATAATTATACTTACATAAAAAGATAAAATGGTTAAGAGTATGGCCTAGGGAGTTATACAAACATGTTCTTATTCTGGCAGTTACTTAGTGGTGTATGACCTTCACTGAGTTGAATAACCTCTTTGAGGCCCTGTTTCCTCATTTTTAGAATTAGGACAATACCCACATCTAAAAATATTACCATTATGAATAATAAGAGAGAAAATACATGTCTATTTCTGAGCCCAGTAGCTGGGCTAATATCTAATAAAATATTCTAATATTAGTCTATCATCTAATAAACTCTAATATCATCAATATTACAGTTTTCTTAAAGTTCTCAGTCTTTCTTGCTAGTATTTTGTCTTCAAAAACAATTTTTTTTTTTTGAGTCATAGTCTCGCTCCGTCACCCAGGCTGGAGGGCAATGACGTGATCTGGGCTCACTGCAACATTTGCCTCCCAGGATCAAGAAATTCTCCTGCCTCAGCCTCCCAGTAGCTAAGATTACAGGTGTGTGCCACCATGCCCAGCTAACTGTTGTATTTTTAGTAGAAATGGGGTCTCACCATGTCTCCCCAGGCTGGTCTTGAACTCCTGACCTCAGGTGATCTACTCGCCTTGGCCTCCCAAAGTGCTGAGATTACAGGCATCAGCCACCATGCCTAGCTGTCTTCAGATCTTTTAAGACATGCCCAAATAATAGATCTGGAACTAAAACCTATTTGTACAGACTTTTCTCCTTATTATTTCTATTCTTGATAGCACAACATTTGCAAGCTAGTCTCTGAGAGATGAATCCTTCTCCAGTATTTCACCACCAGCACTAGAGTCTTCATCTCGAGATCACTAACTACACGCAGCCCTTCCTCTCCTGAAGGCTCACCCTCCTGTTGATGGGCCATAGCTAACTGTGACTTCCAGTCAGCAGGGGTCCAGTCTTGGAGTCCAAAAAGCTCTTGCCTGAGACTCAAGATAGTAGCACCACTGATTCTTGTGCTGACAATGGTTCTTACACCTAGCTGTGCCTCACCCCTGAAAATTCCACTCAGGTTCCTGGGATGGAGCCCAGATCCTGACATATTAAAAAAGTCCCACTAGTGATTCTGACGCAGAACCAAGGATAAAGACCCACTACCCTAGAATAGTGACCAAGCTGATTTACCCTGATGCTCACCCTTTTCTGACATTCCTTCTGGTGGCGGTGTCAGTAGCTTTCATTTGCCTAAGAGGGCAGAAACAAAGAAATGAATCAGAGACGGACAGTACTGTTGTTAAGTGTGTTGTGAACAGGCAGAACAAAGAGCGTGAGAGTCTCAGCAAAGAACCAGAAATGAAATACAAGGAAAACAGCACAGGCTTGAGAGTTCTGAGGGGCTTTGCCTACTATTTCAGCACAGACTACTGAAAAGGCTTATTAGTAGCAAAGGGGCACTCCCCCGACTACCCCAACAACCTCACAGAGCCGCTCCTCTCAAGATGGCATGGCTATCTCATGTCAACCTCACTCACCTGGTAACTGAATGTTGGCTGGGGACACACATACTACACTAGGGCTGAGCTGTGTGGTCAGACCAGCAACCTAGGATAACAACTAGTCCCCACCCACCACGACTATCCCTCAGGGTTGGTGTATGACCACAGAGCTGCCACTCACACACTCAGAGCAAGTGATGAAACAGGAAAGAACACCTGTTATCATAACCCTGGCTGTGTCTCTTCAGAAAGATTAACACAGAGTTCTGGCGGAGCTCAGCAATGCTGCACTGCTCTGGACCACTGGCCAAAGGCCAGTTGTTCAGGAGCCTCCCCAAAACCCTGTTTTCTAATTCTTTGCATTGACCAATTTCTAGGAAGATGTTCTAACTGCATACTAATGATCCGTTCTCACCCATTCTCTCGTCTCAGTTTGGTGATTTTTGTAACATCATTCTCTGGACCTCCTGAATGAAGCTGTTTGGAAACATCAACTTCTTTGGACCTAACAGGTAAGAGACTCTTAGAAGTGGCCTGAGTTTGTGTGTCTGCAAAGGAAAATGAGAGGTAAAACTTCTGGCATCATGATCCAACAACTGCAAACCTGTAACAAACAGAGCCCCATTCTAAGTTGTCATAAATCTTTATTTTACTTTATTTTAAAAAATATTATTTATGTATTTATTGAGACAGAGTCTCACTCGGTGGCCCAGGCTGGAGTACAGTGGTGCGATCTTGGCTCACTGCAACCTCTGCCTCCTGAGTTCAAACAATTCTCCTGTCTCAACTTCCTGAATAGCTGGGACTACAGACATGTAAAATAATTTTTTTTTTATTTTTTATTTTTATTTATTTATTTATTTATTTTTTTTTTTGAGACGGAGTTTCGCTCTTGTTACCCAGGCTGGAGTGCAATGGCGCGATCTCGGCTCACCGCAACCTCCGCCTCCTGGGTTCAGGCAATTCTCCTGCCTCAGCCTCCTGAGTAGCTGGGATTACAGGCACGCGCCACCATGCCCAGCTAATTTTTTTTTGTAGTTTTAGTAGAGACGGGGTTTCACCATGTTGACCAGGATGGTCTTGATCTCTTGACCTCGTGATCCACCCGCCTCGGCCTCCCAAAGTGCTGGGATTACAGGCTTGAGCCACCGCGCCCGGCCCGTAAAATAATTTTTTTAAATAAAATTTAATAAATAGAGACAAGGTCTCACTATATTGCCCAGCCTGGTCTTGAACTCCTGGGCTCAAGTCATTTTCCTGCCTTGGCCTCCCAGGAGTGAGCCACCACGCCTGGCCAAATCTTTATTTTCATTCTGGCAAATTTCAACATGTGAAGATTGATTCAAAGGAGTAAGACTTCCAGGCTAATTGGCAATAAAAACCAAAATTCTTTAAATGTGATAGTACAGAATGTTTGAGGGTAGCCAAAAGTTTCATTGAACTGAAAGGTTGGAAGCTGTAAAAGTGAACCTGGGGATGGATACCAGCAGAGAACAGGGTGGAAGTTAGCAGGTAAAACATGGCTGAATCCTTGTAGCATCTTGTTAAGCTCCCCAAACACTCTGCACACTCTCCTATGGCATGACTGAGCTGCTCTGAGTTTTTTTAAACTGTTACTTTTTTTTGAGACAGAGTTTCGTTCTTGTTGCCCAGGCTGGAGTGCAATGGCTCCATCTTGGCTCACTACAACCTCTGCCTCCCGGGTTCAAGCAATTCTTCTGCCTCAGCCTCCTGAGTAGCTGGGATTACAGGTACAGGCCACAACACCCGGCCAATTTTTGTATTTTTAGTAGAGATGAGGTTTCTACGTGTTGGTCAGGTTCGTCTCGAAATTCACTTCAGGTGATCTGCCCGCCTCGGCCTCCCAAAGTGCTGGGACTACAGGCGTGAGCCACCACGCCAGGCTACTTTGTTGTTTTTACCAGAATGTCTTCCTAACCACTCTATCTTTGTGTCCCCATTACCTAGGAGAGTATCCGGCATATGAAGAGCGGCCCAATAACTGCTTGTTGAATAAAGGAAACACTTCACAGTTCCATGAGTTGTTTCACAGACCATGTCTAAACCATCTGTCTGGTCTCTTC
Source organism: Sapajus apella (assembly GCF_009761245.1). Taxonomy (NCBI): domain Eukaryota; kingdom Metazoa; phylum Chordata; class Mammalia; order Primates; family Cebidae; genus Sapajus; species Sapajus apella. Next base: position 373,365 of record NW_022437062.1, read on the forward strand.
CTCTTCCATGCTGCCTGCCTCTACCACCAGCCCTTTTGTTTACCCTTCTAAAGTTTAGAGGTTCCCTATTAGGCATTCTAATCTGATCTTCTTGCCAGACAATCAGAGAAATGGCCCTGCCATAACACTCTTCTTTCCCAAAGGAGAGCATTTTCCTCTATCCTTGTGCCAGTCCACCAACCACACAGTCTATCATTTGTGTTCTATAGCAAATTCAAGTAATTTATGTGGAGTTAAGCACCCCCACGCTCACATGCAGGCTTTTCTGGACTTATTCTCGCTTTGTTCACTGTAAAATGGCCCCCTTAAGCTTGACCTAAGAGACATTACAATCAAATCAAATTGAAGAAATGAGGTAAAAATGAGGTATTAAAGGGGTTCTTTCTGAGGTGTCTGAAGTAAAAGGTAACCTTGGAGGAATATCATCATCTCCTCTCTCAAGTATTATTCAGTTATAAACAATAACAAATCTACTATATGTAAAATGGAGTTAACAGTCAATTGATCAAAATTAACACTCTTGGGCTAGGTGTGGTGGCTGACGCTTGTAATCCCAGCACTTTGGGAGGCCTAGGTGAGTGGATCGCCTGAGGTTGGGAGTTCGAGATCAGCCTAGCCAACATGGAGAAACCCCCATAACTACTAAAAATAGAAAATTAGCCGGGTGTAGTGGTGCATGCCTGTAATCCCAGCTCAGCTACTTGGGAGGCTGAGGCAGGAGAATCACTTAAACCTGGGAGGCGGAGGTTGCGGTGAGCTGAGATTGTGCCATTGCGCTCCAGCCTGGGCAACAAGAGCAAAACTCCATCTCAAAATAAATAAATAAATAAATGAAAATAAAATTAACATTCTTCATTGACTGGAATTGATTCCAATAATTCTTATTTGCTAAAACCTCAGGATTGCACTGAAGGAAAAATTTAGGAGGATTTAACAAAGTTGTCTCCTAAAAATGGGAGATGCTGGGAGGGGAACTGGATGGCTGGTGTCAAGGAAAGGAAGGAAACTTGCTTATCATTGTATATGGTTTTCCAACTTTTTTTTTTTTTACATGTTTATATATTACTTATTCAAAAAGCTGAAGCTTAAAAAACAAGCAGCCCATGCTCAAAGTCAAAACCAAAAAACCTGGGAGGAAGCCTAAACAAACTGTTTCAGTTACATATGATCATAAAGTTAAGACAGACAGAAATCAAACAGATTAACACTTCCAGCTTGGCTGGGAGAGCCAGTCACTGCCCACTGACTGTGGGCACTGCATCTAAGGGAAAGACACAGCAGCTGAGACCTGGCTCCAATTCTTCCAGCAACTCCTAGTCCCTGCTGGTGCAAGGATTACCATTCAGGTGTTCTGTGGCAACACAAGACAACAAACAACCCGTTAAGCCTTTGGAGAAAAGCCTATTTACTTTAGAGCTCAATCCTGCCAAGGTTTATGTACCACCAGCTGAGTGGAATCATCTGGGAAGGGATCATAAATAGCTGCTCCATAATCTCCCACAACGGTTTTCTGACGTCTGAAGCTTATTCTGTACTATAATCTCTAGATTAGACAACTCCCCGACTGTAGACCCCATGAGATGACTTTCGACCACAAGCAAAGCAACACAAAGCAGATGGCAAAGCAATTAAAAACTGTTTGTAATCACGTCTCTCTCTTAGCCCGTTTCTCAAGTATTTTGCCTAGGTCTAACCCCTCTCTCCCACTTCATTCAACAAACGTGTATTAAGAATGTGCTAATGAGAGACACGGTGCAGATATAAAGGTGAACGAAGAACCCTAAGCATTCCACTTCTCAAATGACTCTCCTCTTTCCTCCCTGAAAACAAACCCAATCCCTCAATATAGCCCAACTCTGGAAATAAGACGAATAACCCGTTAGAAGGGGATTCCTAGCTTAATGGGAATAACACTGTACGATAATCAACAACTTGAATCTAATTGATGAATACAGTACATATGTGGGCAGAAAAATCAGAGCAGGTCTAAAATCCTACCTTACGGCCCTTCCCGTAACTTCCATCAAAAACCTACATAGCTTGGTTACTGGGGTTCACAGGTCGTCAGGGCCGACGGGACGCTCTCCCTCTGCCCGCGCCACCCAATCAATCTCCACCTTCCCGGGACCATCCCCGGCCGGGCCGCAGTGCCCCGGGCGCGGGGTGGACACTCTCACCTGCGGGCTGGCCGCCGCTCAGCGCAAAGGTGGGCTGCAGGCTATACACTGCTTTAGACACACTGGTCATCATAACGAGGCGGCACAGCTGAGACCTGGAAGGTGCAGGGTGAATGTTACCCAGCGCTGGGCCACTGGGCCGGAGCGAGTGGAGGGCCTGGAGATAGCGCGACCCGACAGGCCCCGGCTCGGGGTTGGAAAAGAGAAAATCCTCCTTTCCCAGCTCATTCCGTCCTTCCTCCCATCCAGCCCAGTCCCTAGCCCCGGGAGAGCCGAACCCAGGAGCCCGCCGGTCCTGCCTGCAGTCCTTGTCGCTCTCGTTCAAAAGATGCTCGGCAGCAACCGCCGCGTTGCGGGCCAAGTTTGCCGCCACCGTTTCAAACGGCAACTTCCGGTAGCTGGGCGGAAGTGGGCGAGATTCACACTCCGTAGACAGCCCTGTTGTACGGAAGACTCCGTCCTGGGCCGGGGCTTCGGGAGCCGCCATGCTGCACGGAAGGTTCGCGCAGAGGCCCTAGCCTGAGCTCCCTAGGGAAAGGTGTCGGAGCCCCCAGGTCTGGGCGGAGGAGGAGGGTGATGCAGTTTGCAGGCTTGAATGGAGCTAATGAGCCACTAGAGTCATATTCCGGGTTCGGGACGCAAACGGGACCACGTTTAGTGTCCGTGTCACAATCCTCTTTATTTGGTTTCGGATTGTTAGGGATATTGCCAGGACCACACGTTATTTGGATGAAAATTGCACGTTACAGGTGGAGAGTGCCAGTGGCAGGTGAGGCTTGAAGAAAAGCACCTGTGGGCTGAGATACCTGAAGCACCTACCTGAGGTGCTAATTTTAATAGCACTGATCCAGATTTTAAATAGCGATTCAAAGCTATTCCCAATAAACAAGGTAGTTTCCATCAGTAAATGCACTAGCTCATTCATTTAATCCAGCATTTATTGAGCGCCTGCTGATTACCCAACACTATTCTCAGTGGGTAGGAGGGGGTGAGGGAGAGCAAATATCACGGTTGACCTTGGCTCTGCCCTCCTGGAGTTTACAACTTAGGAAACAGACAGTGAACAAATAATCACATAGACAAATATATACTTATGGATTGTGGTGAAACTGTGAAGAAAGCTGGGTGCAGTGGCTCATGCCTGTAATTTCAGCACTTTCGGAGGTGGAGGCAGGCAGATCGCTTCAGTCCAGGAGTTCCAGACCAGCCTGGGCAACATGGTGAAACCTTGTCTCTACAAAAAATACAAAAATTAGCTGGGCATCGTAGCATGCTCCCATAGTCCCAGCTACCCTGGAGCCTGAGGTGGGAGGATGAGGATCGTGTGACCCTGGAGGGGGACAGAGTTTGCAGTGAGCCGAGGTCATGCAGCTGCACTCCACCCTGGGTAACAGAGTGTGATCCTGTCTCAAAAACCAAACCAAACCAAAACATACACACATACAGACACACAAACTATGATGGAAAAGTATAAAATTCTATGAGAGAAAAGCAGCGAAACTTAGATTTTATTGGGGGCTTAGGGAAGACCTTTCTGAGAGGGTGCTTAATTAAAGAAGGATGAGAGGGATTTAATCTCATTGGGGAAAGGGGGAAATGCAAAGTCCCAAGGCAGAAAAGGATGACTCCAGGCTTGAATAATAGTGTGGGTAGAGTGACCATTTTCTGCTGCGGGAGATTGAGAGTTCAGTTTTGAACTTGGAAAACCTGACATATCTTTCAGGCATTCCAGTGGGGTGGTCATGCAGGCAATTGGAAATACAGGCCTTGAGCCCAGAAGAGAGTCTGGATTGGAGAATATAATCTTGGAAGTTATTGACATATGGATGTACTTAAAACCTTGATATTTAGGAGTTCGAGACCAGCCTGGCCAATGTGATGAAACCCTGTCTTTACTAAAAATACAAAAAAAAAAAAAAGTGGCTGGGCGCAGTGGCTCATGCCTGTAATCCCAGCACTTTGGGAAGCCAAGGTGGGCAGATCACTTGAGGCCAGAAGTTCGAAACCAACCTGGCCAACATGGTAAAACCCTGTCTCTACTAAAAATACAAAAATTAGCTGGACGTGGTGCTGCATGCCTGTAATCCCAGCTACTTAGGAGGCTGAGGCAGGAGAATCACTTGAACATGGGAGGCAGAGGTTGCAGTGAGCTGAGATGGCGCCACTGCACTCCAGCCTGGGTGACACAGTGAGACTCTGCCTCAAACAAAATAAAATAAAAAATAAAATGAAATAAAAGCTTCATATTTGATGAGATCAAGAGAATTGTGCAGAGAGCCTTAGGACCAAGGACAGGGACACCAACATTTAGAAGCTGCAATGATAATAAGGTACCTGCCAAGAAACCTGATAAAGAGGTGCCAGATGGGTGAGAAGAAAAAAAAAAAGGATGGTGTTTCAAAATGCAAGAAGGAGGAAGTGGCAAGCTGCTGAAGGCGGGAGTGGAGAACTATTGAAAATAGTTGAAAGGGCAAGCAGAATGAGAATGAAAAGCATCCAGTTTATTTAGCAACAAAGAAGTCATGGTGAGTCTAGCAAGAGGAAGGTTGATGGAGTGTTTGGAGTGGGTGGCAGTCACATGGGCATGGGTTGAAGGGTATGTGGGAGATGAGGAAGCAGAGATGACAGGTGTAACTCCATCTGAGGTGGGAGGATCATGTGACCCTGGAGGGGGGCAGAGGCTGCAGTGAGCCGAGATCACGCCCCTGCACTCCATTCTGGGTGACAGAGTGTGATCCTGTCTTAAAAACCAAACCAAACCAAAATACACACACACACACACACACACACACACACACACACACACGCACGCAAACTATGAAGGAAAAGTACAAAATCCTATAAGAGAGAAAAGCAGGGAAACTTAGATTTTCCTGCTTTTAGGGGCTCAGGAAAGATCTCTCTGAGAGGGTGCTCTGTTGCAAAAAGGGCAGAGCAACTGGGCAATAACTGGAGATGGGTTATGGGGGTCAAAGGAAGATTTCCTTAAAGCCGTGGTATGCTGATAGGAACAAGCCCAGCAGAACAGAAGGAAAGGATGCTCAGGAGTAAGGAAGAAGAAATATGGGATCCAGTTAAATTCCTTTATTCATGTGCCCCAAGAACCCTCTTGCCTGTTTTCACTTGATGCCCAAATTTTAAGTTTATATACATATATATATATATATATATATTTTTTTTTTTTTAGAAGAAAGATCTTGTCTCTAGCCTGTCATGTAGGCTAGAGTGCAGTGGCTATTTACAGGTGTGATCATAGTGTACAGCAGCCTTGAACTTCTGGACTCAAGCCACCCTCCCACTTCAGCCTCCTGAGTACCCAAGACTGTAGGCATGCACCATTTCACCTGGCTTAAATTTTTTTCATAACTTTAAATCATTGTAAAGGACATGCTTTCTGCCTGTTGTATATTGTGATTCCTTCGTTCATTCGTTCGTTCCTTCCTTCCTTCCCTCCTTCCTCCCTTCCTCCCTCCCTCCTTCTCTCTCTCTCTTTCTTTGCCTCGCTTTGTTGCCCTGGCTGGAGTGCAGTTATGCAATCATAGCTCACTGCAGCCTTCAACTTCTAGGTTCAAGCGATCCTCCTGCCTCAGCCTCCCAAGTAGCTGGGGCTACAGGCACATGCCACTATGCCTGGCTAATTTTTAATTTTTTTTGTAGAGATGAAGTCTTGCTATGTTACCCAGGCTGGCTGGGAGCTCCTGGCCTCAAGTGATTCTCCTGCCTTGGCCTCCCAAAGTGCTGGGATTACAGGCATGAGCCACCCACCCGGTCATATTGTGTATACTTTGTATTCATTTCTTTCTTTTACACGCCAGGCTATTTTTTTTTTTTTTTTTTTTTTTGAGACAGAGTCTTGCTCTGTCACCCAGGCTGGAGTGCAGTGGCGCCATTTTGGCTCACTGCAACCTCTGTCTCCCAGACTCAAGTGATTCTTCTGCCTCACTCTCCCGAGTAGCTGGAATTACAGGTGCGAACCACCATGCCCAGCTAATTTTTGTATTTTTAGCAGAGATGGGGTTTCGCCATGTAGGCCAGGCTGGTCTTGAACTCCTGACCTCAGGTGATCCACCTGCCTCAGCCTCCCAGAGTGTTGAGATTACAGGCGTGAGCCACCTCGCCCAGCACTTTATATTCATTTATAAAATTCTTCTTTCTCTTGGTGTTTTTGGATAATTTCTATTGTTATGTCTTCAAGTGCACTACCGTTTTTTTCTGCAATGTCTAAACTGTTATTAATTCCATTCAGTGATTTTTCATCTTAGATTTTTTTTTTAATATTAAAAACACTTTTAAATTCTTTATTTTGGAATTGTTATAATTGCACAGGAATTAACAATGAATGACAGCACAAAGAGGTCCTTTGTATTCTTCACCCAGTTTCCCCCAATGGTTTTGTTTCAGTACAATTTTAACAGCTTTATTGAGATATGATTAACATTCCATAAACCACATATTTTAAATGTACAATTTGATAAGTTTAGAAATTACATATACCTGTGAAACCATTGCCACAATTAAACTAATAAACACACCTATTATCCCCAAAACATTTTTCATTCCCCTTGGTACTTCTTCCTATCCTCTTTCTGCCTACCTTACCCAACCCATCTCAGACATTTTTGTTTTTTGTCTCTAAAGTTCAAAGTGGGTATTTAAAAAATATCTTCCTAGTCTCTATTTAGTACGTACAAAATACAGTTATAATAATTGTTTTAATGTCCTTGTCTAATCCTCACATATGTGTCAGCTGTGGTGGTTTCAATTGATTTTTCTCCTTATGAAGGGTCATAGTTTGCATGACTGGTAATTTTTTATTGGAGAACCAGACATTGTGAATTTTACATTTTTGGGTGCTTGTTAATTTTGGATTTCTGTAAATGTTCTTGGACTTTGTTCTGGGATGCAGTTCAGTTATTTAGAAACGGATTCCTTCAAGTCTTGCTTTTGAGATTTGCTAGGTGGAATCTAGCAATGTTTGAACCAGGGCTGACAAATCCTCACTACAAGTCAAAGCCCCTCTGAGAGTTCTGACCAGTGCTCCGTAAATTATGAGGTTTTCCGATCTGGCTGATGGGGACAGGCACTGTCCAGGCTCTGTGTAACTTCTGGCTATTGTTCCAGCCCATTGTTTTTGGGTGATTCTTTCCTTGGCCTCAAGTGGTTTCCTTACACTTATATGATGAATCATGCTCTGTTGAACACTCAAGGGGGGCCCTTTGCAGATCCCCAGAATTCTCTATGCATCCACCTTTCTCCTCTCCACTACCCTGTCCTGAGCACTCCAGCCACCTTGGCGACTCCAAACTCTCAGCTGTCCCCTCAGCTCAGAGTCACTTGCTTTGCCTGGGTTTTTCCTCCCTGAAATACATCCTCCCAAGCAGTAAGCTGGGCAACCGAGGGGCTCGCCTTGCTTGCCTCAGAGGGACTGTCTTTTGTTACCTCATGTCTGGTGTCTTGAAACCGAGAGATGAAGAGATACAGAGATGAAGTCTTGCTATGTATATTTCGCAATATAACATGTTCAATGAATTTGAATTGTTTCATGTGTTTTCTGTTTGGTTGGTTGTTTCAGGCAGGAGGGTAAACTTGGCCCCTGCTCTTCCATCTTGGCTGAAAAGGAGAAGTTGTATCTGTACTTTCAGTCTGTTTTTGTTCAAACTTTGGAGCTGCAGATTAAAGTTATTCCATTTTAGGGAAAATGGCCATCATATATCCTACCTGAAAAGACTGTCCTTTCTGTCAAGCCTGTGAGCCAAATCTGACTTTCTAACAGAAAAAGTCTGTTTTTCCATTCAAATCAATGTGGTTAGTATGTATCCTGTGTCAACCATCTCACTTGCAATTTGAATTACTCTTATTTCTTTTCTTTTTCTTTTTTTCCTTTTTTTTTTTTTTTTTTTTTTTTTTTTTTTTTTTTTTTTTTTTTTT
>NW_022437062.1:381569-491756 GCF_009761245.1 Sapajus apella
TTTTCTTTTTTTTTTTTTTTTTTTTTTTTTTTTTTTTTTTTTTTAGCGTTAAGGCTCTGTTGCCCAGGCTGGAGTGCCATAATGTGGTTATGGCTCACTGTAACCTCAAACTCGAGCTCGGGTGATCCTCTTGCCTCGACCTCTGGAGTAGCGGGATCTACAGGCGTATATTACCATGCCCAGCTAATTATTAAAATTATTTTTTGTAGATATGGGGTTGTAGATACGTTGCCCAGGCTGTTCCCAAACTCTTGGCCTCAAGCTAGCCTCCCACTTAAGCCTTTCAAAACACTGGTATTACAGGCATGACCCACTGTGTCTCGCCTGAATTTGAATTCTTTAAAAATTTTTTTCTTTTTTCTTTTTTTTTTTTTGCAATATAACATGTTCAATGAATTTGAATTCTTAAATGAAGAAGGCACAGAACTGACACACAAGGCTGCCCCTGTGAACTTTCTCAAAGAACTTCTCCAGGCTTTGCTCTTTTGAGGACTTCCTCAAGCAGAGCATTCGCAAGTAGCCTTTTCATATGTTTTTTACAGCGAAGAGCAAGGTGCCAAAGTAGGATTCAGAATGAGGTAGGGGAGGCAACTGGGAAAGTGCAAGTTGGGAAGGAGAGCTGCCAGACCTTGGGCTTCTTCTTAGACCCACCAATATGAGGAGGGGGAACATATGGAGAAGGCAGCTCTGGAAATGGATTACTTTAAAACTATCTGTGTCCACCTACCTTCTAGAAAGTCTTCATGACCCTGTAGGACAGTGCAAACCCTCGTGCGAAGGCCTCTGACACAAAGTGTGAGAAGCCATTGATGGAGCCATCACTTTGTTGTAATAGAAGGGATGGGGAGAGGAGCAGGCAAGAGCAGGGGTAGGTAAGTTGGGGCTTTGGTGCCTTGAAGGTGAAGAAATTCCTATTTGAAAGTTTCAGTTTTCACGAAGAATGCATTTTTTTGGTCCCTGAGGGATGGGGTAAGGTGACGGCATCAGATATTTGAGGAAGGTGGAGAAAATATGAGAGTCAATACAAATAATCAAAACTAGTAGCTAGAATGGATACTAGTTAGGCAGAGCTGAGGGTCCAGTTAAGATAGGTGGTCATGAATTCAAATCTATATCAATCTGCTCAGCTGTGTGATTTTCTTTAGCAATATTAAAGCTCTTGTTTGTTTGATGGTTGTAGATTTGGTAAAATCTGATCTTTCCCCTTTATTGACAGAAATCTGAGTCATCACAAAGAGGCCTGATAATAATTATGAGAACTGTATCAAGGCCCTTCCAGGGTTCCTCTGCATAGTGTGGCTTTGGATGGCCAGGCATTTACATAGCACATAGTGGCTTTGTTCTGTTTCTCATCTTCCCGGTGAATTGAGTAACGATTTCTTCTCCTAAGCATGAATACCTGCAAGACCTTAGTTACAGTCATCCCTGTGAACAAGGGTGAGGTTAGAAATGGTAAGGAATGTCTGTGTTTCCTATCACCAGGTAAAGGGGATCTTGATGCTTGGCATGGAGTCCCAAGAGCTTGTCATTACCCATGTGTATTATCAGAAAATGAGGTCATGCCACCGTCAAAGAAAAGATCTGAAACTAAACTCTCTGGACAATAGGCAAAGATTGTAAACCAATATATCCTCTTTCTTAAAATCTGATTTAAAGACTTCTTCCCTTTCTTGTCATGCATTGGGAGAAGGACAGAATGAGGTGGAGGGGGTTAGGGAAGCTTTGGCTTATAAATTTCTTGAGAAATGTCTCTTTCAAAATTGTCTCAAGCTGTAATATTGCCTGAATATCATGGTATAGTATATGCCATATATCAGTAAAATCTAAGATTCAGTCGGTAAAATCAATCTGTCTAACATTGTCACTCTAAAAGTCCCCAAATCACCACAACCATGGAAGGATAGGTTTTCCCATGGTAACAGACTGTACCAAGTTTATATATATATATATATATATTTCATATTTTTTATTTTTTTGAGACAGAGTCTCCCTCTGTCATCCTGGCTGGAGTGCATTGGCGCGATCTCGGCTCACTTCAACCTCTGCCTCCCAGGTTCAAACAATTCTCCTGCCTCAGCCTCCTGAGTAGCTTGGACTACAGGCACTCCCCCAACCACGCCCAGCTAATTTTTGTATTTTTAGTAGATATGGGTTTTCACCATATTGGCCAGGCTGGTCTCAAACTCCTAACCTCTAGTGATCTGCCTGCCTCAGCCTCCCAAGTGCTGGGATTACAGGCATGTCACCACGCCCAGCCTCAGTTATATTCTTAAAACATACAGCATACATACTCATACTCTGAATGTGAGTTCACGGATCACTGGCACAAATAGGGGAAATGACCTCAAGTCCCAAATGAGTGTTAATGTAGTTCTACTAAAGCGTCTCAGTGGAGAGAAATCATTTCTTGAATTTTGCAGGGCAAACATGAGTGCTTTGACTCATTTTTGCATGCCTCACAGTGTGCTCTTGAGCCATGTCTCCAGGGCCATACACTCATTGTAAGGGCCCCTAATGATAATAAAGTGAAAGATCTGCTGCAACTCAAAGGAAATTGAAAGTGCTTTAAGTTCCACATTCCCGAGTCAGAGCTAGAGAGGCAGGCTAGATTTCCCACTGATGTGGATTGCCTGCTGTTGGTTTGGGCCATTCTAGGTATGATGTAATGTTTTAGATTACTGCTGTGTTCTTCTGGGCCTGGCAACATAAAGAACAAATCTAATCAATGCATCAGCTTCTATGGCTCATTCGCTATCCTGCAGTGTTGTGTGGTCACAAGCCTGCAAGCATGTGATCCAGAAATCCCCAAGTAGGGCCCTCAGTTGTGCCCAAATCCCTCATGCCCACCCATCCACCCCTCTGCATTCTAACATTTCAGTGGTTGTGTTCTGGCAAAGTGTCTTCTGCTCATGCTCGGGAGGAAGAGTTCCCTTGATCTCCCTGTGGCTCATTGTCCCGAAGGATACCAGGGCTCTCAGCCTAGCTGTGTGATAAGAGGGACACTATTATCAGAGAATCCAGGGCTGATGAACAGCTCTAGGCCAGAGAGGCCGAATGCTACCTGCACATGAAGAGAGAGGTCCCAGCAGACCCCCAGGGGACAGGTTCAAATTAGGTTCCAGCCTCCCCTTTCTGGTGTCAGGAGTTAATCATCTTGATTTACTTATCCTGCAAAGGAGCCAAGGTATCCTGCCATACCTGCCTGCTGTCTTCTGTCTCTTCCGCAACTCCCATGTCTTGTTTAGGTTTCTGCTCCACTTCTAGTGGGCTACTTGGAGTAGGAAGTAGGTTTCAATAATAATAGAATTAAATAAAACAAAAATATCTCATTTGCCTCCAGCTCTGCCACAGACTATTTGGCCCTGGAAAAATCCCTTCCCTTTTCTGATACTCCTCTGTAAAATAGCCTGGATCAGTAGTTTCCATATCACATTCTGTGAAGCTGCCAGGAGCCTGAGGGGTTCCCCAGGTCCCCGGAGAGGCTGCAGTGGAAAGACAGGCTGAGCTGACTCCACCCCCAACACCCAGCGCCCACCAAAGTAATTGCTTTTTACCTGTTTTATATACTGTTTTTCCACACAGAGGTTCTTTGAAGAAAGAGTCCTGAGGCCACAAAGTTTGAAAACTGCTGCAATAAATGATCGCCAAGGCCCCTTCCAGTCTGAGATGCTTGGTCTTCTGAAGCCCAGCTCAAGTTTTTCTTCCTCCAGAAAGCCTTTCTTGTTACCCAGTCCTGGGTACTTGAGCTTCAACAATGATGATGCCAGGCATATGGCGCTGTCGGTGAACCATCTGATTCCTGCGTGTGTATGTAAGCTGTCTCCCCAGCTAGAAGGTGAGCTCTTTGAGGGTGGTGTTCAGTTTTTCTTCCACACCTCTGTCTCCGGTAATACCACATGGAAAGTAGGTGTTCAATAAACGTGTTGATGCCACCTGGTGTCATGAGCTCTCACATGGGATAAAACTTCCCCACCAGACTCTGCTTTGGGGAGGAGGAGTTAGCTTTTGGTCTGCTTACCACTCCACAGACTTGTCCTTAAAAAGCTGGGGATCCTGACCTGGGAAGCAGCTTCAGACTCCTCAAAGGGAAGGTATGAGTTCTTGCCTTGATTGGATTCGGCCTCGCCTCTTCTGTCCTCAGTACCACTTCTGGTGGGGCCTCTCCATACACTGTGGCCGTAGAAGAGGCATGCCCCTGATCAGGTCAGCCAGGATGCCCCAGGGGCAGCAGGCATCTCAGCCAGATTCCAGAGGGAAGCACAGGTGAGATGGAGAGGAACTCCTGGGTTTGTTTGGAATACAGCTCTCAGGAAGTGGAGGCCCAAAGAGGGTGGCTGGGTTCACTTGGAGACACCAGAGAAAGCAGGTTGGAGGAGGGTGCTAGAGGTAAAAGATCAAGACAGCCATATGCCAATGTCCCCAAAGCAGGTAGCCAAGGGGAGACTGGAGGCTGTAGTGGTGGAATGAAACCTCTCTGCCATTTAGTGGCTAAGTGACTCTGGGGTCAGTTCATCTTGCTTAGTCTCAGTGTCTTTACCTATCAATTGGGGGCAAAAGAACCTAACCAACCTCAGGATGCCCTGTAAAGAAGTAGTGAGATAGATTCCAACGAGACTAAAATGTACAGGGATGTAGAGGATTCTTACTGTTTATTAACACAGAAGAGCACAGGAGCCTGCTTCCAAAGAGGGACTGTCCTGTAATTTAGAGATGCTCCGAGGCTGACCATCCTCCTTCTCCTGCTGCACTCCCAGCAGCCACCTATGGCTGGATTTGGAGAATTTCTGGTCAAACCAGTGAGTGTGAGGAGAGCAGGGCAGTTTGGGAGAGAGGTCCCAAGCCCAATTCTGCCCAGAGAAGCTCCCCAAAGAGAGGGAAGTGTCCTTATGAAGAGCCCATGAAAGGGGTGAGACCCAGGAGGCTGCAGAGATTCCTGCAGGCTCTTCTGGTCAGTGAGGAGGAACCTGACAAGATCCCGAGGATAGGGTCCCTTAGTCTCACTGAAGTTCTTGGAAGTTGGGATGGGGGCCAGGTCACCCTCCTCTGATACCAGAAGCTAGACATCTGGCCTTCCTCACTTCTAGAGGAGGGGTCTTAGATGGTGCTATGGGAACAGACAAGCCCTCACCAGGTCACAAGCAGGTCCCCTCCAAAACCCCTCTCACTGGAATCCTCCAGATGTGGAGTAGGAGCAGACAGATGAAGGCTGGGACATCTGGCAGGGTTTAACATCCACAGTTGGAGGGTGAGACCTCTCCCTGTGGATCTGGAGAAATACCTTTTGGCTTCAGCCAGGTGCTGCCCCTGCCGTGTCATCCCTGACAGGGTTCTATGCCCTGTCCGGCCTCCCCAGGTCCCCCTCAGCTGCTGTAGCCTGACGTGTGGGTGCTGGGCCTGCGCAACCAAACATCTGGCAGGTCTGGCTGGCTATTGGGCAGTACCACAGGGCTGCCATCCCCTGGCCCCACTCGGCCCTTCCAGGACAAGCTGCTCTGGTGGGAGGCAGGCAACGATGGGTCATACACTGTCTCCCTCAGTGCCAGCCACAGGGTGTCCCGCTTCCCATTCAGCTGGCCCAGCTCAAGGACTGGCTGCTCAGTGTCATCCAGATCATCTGGGGACACACCCACAGAATCTGGTACACGGGCACTGGGCTCAGAGGTGCTTAGGCAGGTCTCATCAGAGACGCTGAGCCCCTCCAGGGTGCTTGCTGAGGAACAGAAGCCATCAGGAGGTTCTGCAGCCTTGGCCTTGGGGGAATGGGCTGGGGCTTCTGGCGAGGCCGGCAGGGGCTCAGCTTCCTCCTCTTGGGAGTCCTGCCTGGCCCGGGTTTTGGGGCTGGGGCCAGCCTGCTTATAGGGGGAGGAGGTTTGCAGGGCAGGGCACTGGCTGAAGACTGCCTGGTGGTCCAGCAGCAGCTCCCTTGGGGAGGCAGGGGCTGGTGGGGGCCGGGAGCAACAGGGGCCATCATGGAGCTGCAGATCTTCAGAGAGTACTGAGGGCCGGTGGGACAGCTTGCTGGTGGCTGTGCTGGTGTCAAAGCTAGGGCTCCGACGCCGTGCCAAGGGCTGTAGCTCATAATGGTCTGAGCAGGACCCGGGCATCCCTCCCACTGACCCTGGTCGTGGACGACCTGCCTTCTCCCCACCAGGGTCTCCAGTGCCAGCATCCCATGGCAGGTGGGCACAGGGCCAGAGGATCTGCCCACAGTTCTTTTCTGGCCCGAAGAAACAGCAGAGAGATTGGAAGAAGAAGCTGGCAAAGCCACAACTCACGCATTTGACCATCATGAGGATGATGCCCAGCTTGCGATAGACCAGCACCGTGGCGGGCAGCATGAGCACACCTGCCGCAAAAAGGGCTGCAGCCCCCACTGCTGTGGCACAGCTGGTCTGGCGCAGAGAGAAGGCCACGCGGCTCAGGCGGTCAGGGTGTGGGCACAGATGATAGGAGATGCAGTAGTTGACCGTGAAGTCCACCGAGAGACCCACTGAGGCAGAGAGAAAAAGGGCCTCGGCAGTGTTGAGCTGCCACTCGAGTAGAACCAGGAGTCCTACAGTGAGGAGCACGGTGCCTGCCACAGCTGCCACGGAGAATAGGCTGAGTGGAACATTCCAGGTGCCCAGCAGCAGTGTGGCAAAGGCCAGCGCCAAAGCCAGGCCCAGCACCACAGCAGGCTCAGTGCTCAGGCTGTGCTGCAGGCTGTACAGCTCTAGACGGCTGGTGAACCAACCGCGGCGGAGACCTGGAGGTGCCATGCTCAGCTCCGCTGCTAGCCAGTGGCTGACCTCATTGTAGAAGAGTTCGGTCTCGTTGTAGTCCGGGCTATTACGGAAGTTGGTCTGGAATTGCAGGACCAGGGCGGCCAGGCTGCCATGGGCATCAAAGCGAAGTCCCAGGTCGTGGGTGCCATCGGGGCCTTGCTCCAGAGCCATCATCTTCAGGCAGTGCAGGAAAAACTGGGGGGACCAGGGGAAGTCTGAGTGGCCGCAGCAGAGGTCAGGCCCCAAGCGGGCACAGCTGGGGCTCTCCATCCAGCGCTGGAGGGTCTCCACGAAACACAGCGTGGGCCAGCCTTCCTGAAGGGTGTCGAAGAAGCTCTGATTCCTGGCCCGGTGGCAGAGTGCCAGCAACCAGCGCTGGGCCTCGGGGCCGCTGGCCGAGAAGGCAGGGTCCCTCACCAGGCTGCTGTTGCTACGAGGGTCCAGAGGGTCGCCGGTGTCCACGGGCAGGACGCCCCACACCAAAACTACGGGCAAGTGGCCACCCTCGCTCTGCGGCAGCTGCTCGAACAGGAATAGCTGGCGGTACTCCGCGTCGAAGCGCTCGAAGGGGTGGCTGGGCCGGAAGACCTGGCCGCCGGGCGGCGGCAGCGTGGGCAGCCGCAGACGGGGGCTGACGCCTGCGATGTAGGCGCCCCCTGCCGCCAGCGCCGCGAACCAGCAGATCCAGATGTAGCGGAACTTGATGACGCCGCAAGGCAGCAGGCGCTGGAAGAGCAGGCGCGAGGTGCCGGTCGCCGCTCTCCGCACACCGCGGAACCGCCGGTGCAGCGCCAGGAGCATCCGCCGGGGCGCGCTGCCCTCCCACCTGCCCCGCGCCCGGCGCGCACAGCCGCGAGCCAGGTAGCGCTCGTGGAGCACGGCGGAGGCGGGCAGCCAGAGCAGCGTGAGGGCCAGGTGCACCAGCACAGCCGTGCCCATGAAGAGGGCGAGGCAGCGCACGGCCGGCAGGCGGCTCAGGTAGCTGGCGTAGAACGCCGCGCTCGTGGTGAGGCCAGAGACCAGCAGCAGGTAGCCGAAGTGATGCATGGTGCGGGCCACGCGCTGCGCCAGCCCCCCGGACGGCAGCTGGCTTTTGCTGAGGCGCCACAGGTCGAAGAAGATGAGTGTGTGGTTGGCGGAGACGCTGCTGAGCAGGAGGAGGGCTGCCAGATTGACGAAGGGGAAGTAGGCCATGCGGAAGGCCACCTGGTAAAGGAAGAAGGCCACCAGCAGTGAGCCCAGCACCCCCAGCAGCACCATGAGCGTGAGGAAGAGTGAGCGGAGGTACAGGGCGATGCCAAAGAAGATGGCAGCCAGAGCCAGCAAGGGGTACACCGTGTCCTGGACCAGGAAGTGCCTCAGCAGCTCCTGCTTGAGGCCCAGGTCCATGCCGGTTACGGAGGTGTAGTTGTCAGCGAGCCCCCAGGGGGTGGCCAGCCGGTCCAGGTAGATGTCCATCAGGGAAGCACCCTTTGGGGTGGGCAGGAAGAGCAGGCTGTACTTGAGGGAGGGCACCTGGTAGTCAGTGGTCTGGGGACTCAGAAAGTCCCTGTCAAGCAGAAAGTGCAGGAGCTGGTAGATGGCACTACTCTGGGAGCACTTGGTGGGAACCTGGGCACAGCGTGGGGACTTGTTCTGCCCGGGTCCCAAACAAGACGGTACCAGGGCACCACTGTGGTAGTAGAGGGCACAGGTCCGAAGCAGGGCCAGTGTTCGGGCTGCGTCAGCTTGGGTAGTGTCCAGGCAGGAGGAGCGGTTGGAGAGCACAGCCAGATAGTTGCCCAAGGACCAGCTGGGACAGCACTGGTTGGCTGCTGTCCGCTGGCACAGAGCCCCAAAGCTGGTATGTGAGCGGATCTGTAGGGCACACATAGGAGGAGAGAGCTCAGGGGCAGTCCAAGGGCCCAGGTTTTCCCAGTCCCGTATGAGGCTCTCTCACCTCCTTTCACACTGCAGGGCAGGCACAGAGAGGGATCTTGACAGCCTAGTGAAACCGCCTTGTTTCCCAGCTGCCTCTGGCTCCTGGCCCAGGTGCCAGCAGCTACATCTTGACTTTATCAAAGAAGAGCCTCAGGGATGCTGTCAGAGGCTTCAGCCTGCTCTAAGAGCCCCTGTAGGTCACACACCCCAACTCCTCATGGCCTAAGCTAGGAGTAAAAGTGGAGGCAGCAGCCACAGATAGACAGGGCCAAGGGTCCAAGGGGCTGAAGCAAATAATGGGAAAAGTAAAAGTGGAGACTAAAACATTCCAGGTTCAGGGTCACTGGCAAATCCCAGCCTCCTGCTTCTGTCCACTGCACTGCTTAAAGCCTCTCAGGGCCACGCTATTTCTTTTTTAAATCTCATGCCTCCTTTTTTCTCCTTTCCTCCTGTTGACATCACGACAGCTGATGTAGTATAGAGAGCACTGGCGTGGGAGTCAGGGGCCCTTGCTCTGCCACTAACTGGCTGTGTGACCTTAGGCCTGAGATCATGGTGACAACACGGTAACACTTATTGAGAGATGACTATTGCCAGTCATTATGCTGTAATTTTTCAAATTCTATCTCATTATCTGTCCTCACCACATTCCTGTGAGGAAACCTTTATTATCTCCATTTAACGCTTATGAGCCTGAGGCACTGAAAGGTTAAGAAACATGCCTGAAGTCACACAGCAAGACAGCCTTAGAGCTGGCCTTGAATTCAGGCATCTGACTCTAGAACACATGTTCTTAACTAGTCTTTTGGTACTTAGGATATCCTCATGTGAAGTGGGGGGGTTGGGCTACTGTGTGGTTTTCACACCGTTTTTAGCAGCAAACCTTTCTTCAGATGTTATTGTGTATGATTCTCCAGTTAGCATAATTGGATTGGCACTGCTGGGGTTGATGGGGGCAGGGGCCTTGAAGCCCCTGGGCCAGGGCCTCCTCACCAGCTCTGGAGGCCCCTTTCAGGACCTTTTGGAAACCCCCAGGCTCTGCATGGGCTTGCTTCCAGCACTTCTATCTTGGCTCTTCTAAAAACAGCCGATTCTTCTTTTCCCACCCCAACCTGGAGCCTCTCAGCAGGGTTGGAATAATTTTCTAAGTAGGGAATGCTCTTCCCCAGTCTACCCCCTGGCAGTCCTGGCTCAGCTGTATTTCTCTGGGATCAGTTCCCTCGTGTCCTTACTTCCCCCCAAACCCCTGGCAGCTCCCCAGCTGGCTCACCTGGTCCTGTTCCATGCGACACATGGAATGGATGGCATGCAGGTTCCATAGGCTGCCCGAGGAGGTGGACATGAACACCAGCTTTGCGTAGCTCTTCTCTGCAACATACCCCCATCACCCAGAGCTCAGTACTTGGATCTTCCAAAGGGAAGATGCTTATCCACGCCATATAAGGTTCAGATTCTCAGGCATCTCAAGCCTGTACATGGGCTGCCTGATCCTGTCCCTGTGCCTCACCCCAACCCAACTTAACCCTGCCTGGTTGGAGCATCTGAGAACTCTCCCTCATCCTCCTAGCTGTAACCCGGATTCCTTGGCTTGACTATGGCCAGCTGGCCACCTTCCCTTTGTTTCTGCCTAGATTTGTTCTGGGCCTGCCCATCCTACTAGGTGGGGTGGGGACCACTATTAAAACCAGGAACTGGCCAGGGTGCCACTTACCAGGGGGGCCACAGAAGAAGTTCTCTTGCCTTCTGTCCTCCAGGGGCTCCACCATCCTCCGAGGCCGGACAATGCTCTCCTGGGCACTGCCCCTGGGTGCAGATCTCAGAGTGTTGTGGGAGCTTGAGCTGAAGTGGAGAGAATATCTATGCCAGGCACCATTAGGGTTGGAAGACTCAGAGGAGGCCAGAGACCATTCCCCAGGGAGCCCTGGCAAGCCCCTCTGACCTGCCTTGGAGTGGGTCACCCAATGTCTCCTTTCTGGTGGTCTCATTCTTTCCTTTCCCACCCACAGTGGAAGAATGAGAGCCTGTTACCTGTTCAGCTCAAGGTCTGGGGAAAGGAAAAGCAGTTTTCTGGGGCCTGTGAGGGCTTGCAGTGCTCTCCAGACCACCAACTTGTTCCCAATGTCCGTGTCCCGTGGCTCAAAGCCCTGTAGGGAGGAGGGTGGAGAAGAGCAGGTGGGCAAGGGAGGAGTTCTCTGGGTGCTTCTCAGCTCTGCCCCTTTGACTCCTCAGAGCAGTGAGGGCAGCCCACCTGCCTGAATTGTGGATGTGAGTCTGAACTTTATACCATCTCCCCAACTCTCTGGAGGTCAAGAGCCTACCATGGCTATCCTATCCCCAGTCCAACATGGCTACCCTACCTCCAACTTTCTGCCCCAGGCTGGGCTGAGGTGGCCAGGCCTGGGGACCCTGTCCCACCCCTTGGCTCCTCACCAGTAAAGGCTTGGAGAAGTCAGGCAGCCGCGCCCCCAACAGTCCAGCCAGGGTGCAGAGGAAGATGACAGCCAGACATAGCAGCAGCACAGCCACTGGCCACTCAGCAATCAGCTGGGAATAGCTGGGAAAGAGGGAGGAGCCCACGTGAGTTGGATGTGGTGGCAGTGAGTGCTGAGCTCAGGCTCCACCAAGAAGGGGTGGTAGAGCAGAGAGCACGTGGAACAGGGTTACACTGGGCACCAGCTTGGTCACCCCTAGAGGTCCAGGGAAGGCCCAGGCCTACCTCTTTGGCATCTGGAAGGCTCGTTCCTGCCTGTGGAAGAGAAGAGAAGCTGCTTGCTTGCCAGAGTCCTCTTGCAGGGTGTGTGTTGGGGGTGGAGGTGGGGTGGGAGTGGGCGGGTGAGGGATAAACGATGATATTAACCCTTTTAGGACTTTGACACTCCCAAGTTCCAACCCTTACTTCCTATTGCATCCGGGTTGCCTCCTAACAAAGGAGTCCAAAGCCCTGGGGGTCTGCCCCACTCTTAAGTCCTGTCCCATTTTCCAGTGGCAGCTGGCAGGCTGCTGGGCCCCTCCTTACCTGACGCTGACCACGTGGTGCTGCACAGCGGGTGGCTTCCAGACCCCATCACGCTGTGAGGGGGCTGGGGAAGGGCTGAGGCTGGAGCCATGGGAGCAGAGAGCTGCCCGATCCCCAAGTCCTGGCAGGGAACTGCCCCCCGGATATTCCTGCAGTGCCTGGGGATAGGGGAAGTGGGCAGGGGCCGAGGGGCTGGATGGACGCACAGGCTGGAGGGTGGAAGTTGTTGGTGGGGGTCCCGAAGAGCTGGAAGGGTCCTCCTGGGGGCAGCTGTGGAGGGAGCAGCTTCTCTCTGGACTTGCCTCAGGGGCCACAGCCTTGGTCTGGGTGCTAGGAAGAGAGGAGGCAGGGAAGATTGGGTTGGGGGAAGGTAGTGAACTACCCCATGCCCCAGCATTATTCAGTAAGACAAGACAAGGGGACAGGGACTCGGTTGATGTATCAGTAGTCCTGGGGGAGAAGAGGTAGGGAGGCCAGGGGCTTGAATCTGTGCCCTCAGCCTACCTCTTGGAGACCATTCTCTTTTTCACTCATTTTCCACACCCTCAGAAAGCAGTTGGCAGCCTGCTACATGCCGGGCCCTGTGCTAGACACTGAATGTGCTTTCACGTATATGATCTTACTCACTCCTTACAGAAACCTCACAAAGGAGGTATTTTCTTCGACTGATAGACTTGAAAACAGGTTCACTGACAGATGAAGAGCTGGTGCTTGAACCCAGTTCCTCCGACTTGCAGTCCTGTGCTCTTCCTGCTGCAGTTGTTTGCTCTTTCTCTTGCCAGACAGATTACTGAGCACCTGCTGCACTCCTATTCCCATCTTAGAGCCTTGTTTCAACTAGTACTTCCTCAGAGACACCTTCCCTGACTACTCCTTCTAACATAGTCGCCCACCAGCTCTCAATCCCCCACCTTGCTTTATATTTTTTTCATAGCATTTATTGCAATTTAATATTCTATTATAGAGTTGTCATGTTTATTGCCTGTCTTTCATGTGGAATGTGAATGCTGGGAGAACAGGGACCTGTTGCATTTGTTCATCTCCATATAGCCACGGCCTTGAATAGTGCCTTGCACACAGAAAGCATCCTGGAAATGTTTGTTGAATGAGTGTTAGGCTGGCTGCTAATAGTGCTGCTAGGATGAATAAGACCTGGTCCTTGCCCTTTAGGCACTCACAGTAGTTGGGAAATAGGAATAGTCCAACATGTTGAATGCTGCAAGTGGGGAAGTCACAGAGGGCTGAGGGAGCCCAGAGAGGGTCCCACTTTGACAGGGGTTAGGGTAGTCAGGGAAAGTTTGTGGAAGCAACTGCTACCCTTCCACCTACCCTGTCACGGGCCATGCAAAGAGCAGTTTTACTTTGTAAGGATGTGCACAGTTGGGAGAGGGAAGTGGGACACCCTCCTTACCCCAAGGAACTTGCCAGAAAAGAGTCAGCAATAGATTCTTCTCCCAAAATTACTCCTCAGGGCAATGCTGTATGCCTGCACCCAGCTCCACTCCTTGGGTATGGGGGAGGTGGAATATCAACCCCAGCGGCAGGATTGCAGACCCAGATTAGGAAAAGATGGCCACAGAACAGAGTGCCCAGGGCCATGAGGGTTCCCAGAGGGGTTCTGGGCTGGTCAGCCTCACAGAGCTCTGTCTCTTTCTCCCCTGCCTCCACCTGGCTCACCCAGCCCACTCGCGAGTTTGCATAGCTTCCAAGGAGAGCCAGATCTATGCGGAGCCAACCCTGGCTTCCAGTCTTGGTTGCTGCACTGCTGAAGGGGCTGTGAGCTGCAGTCCCGGCCTCAGTGGCAGATAGGCATTGCCCACAGAGGCTGAGTTCTGCCCAGAGACCGAGGAGAGGAACTGGGAAGGATAAACATGCTCTTTCTCTTTTTCTCAGAAGGATGGCAGGCTGGCCTGGCAGTCCAGGAGAGAATGACCCTTATGCTGAGGGTGAAATGGGGGAGCAGTGGAGGTGGGTTCCTGACTTCATCACCCTTTGACTCTGGGGCCTTGGGAAAGACACACACTTCTTGGAGCATTGGCATCCTTGTCTGTTAAAGATATTAGATAATGACCACCTCTTGGGTTTGGTGTGGGGATTAGCTGATATAACATATGTGAGGTGACTGGCACAGAATATGGTGTCTGTCATATGGAAGACACATTTACTTTCCTGCCTCTTCCCATGGTCAGTGCGGCAGGGAGCATATACTTTTAGAAGTGTGTTTGTATTTACAATTTGTCCTCTTTTGGCACCTCAGATAATATATCTCCGTTTTAGAACTTCTCACACCTTGAGAACCTCACTACATGTACAAATACTTTCCTTTTGGTTATCAAAAAGCTGCATCAAAAGTTGATCTCATGATTTTAATCACTTATTTTTTACAAACTCAACATTTAGGAAAATAGGAATTTGACCAAAGTTGTTCTAAAGCAAGACCTCAAATGACTCTATAAAGTTAATGACATAAGCAACCAGTGTCCTGGCAGATAAAAGACCCTGTAGGCCAATCCCTGTGGGCCAGAGAGAAGCTGGATAAATGGTCTAGGCTGTGTGTGTAAGTGTGGACACTGACTTTTTAAAGATGTTTAATTCTGTAGGTTTTTCTTGCACACCCATCCTGTGCTTAGCATTGTGCTTGCTCTGAGTTGGGTCCTGGAGGCATGAAGATGATCCATTAGCCTTGGTCTCCCTCTTCAGAGCGGGGCTTGCCTTCTAGGGGTCAGGAAAGTGGGGCAGCCCAGGTGGAGGTGGGGGGCCTATTCCAGCTGCCCATGGCCTTAGATAACTAAGCACTGGGCTTGTTTTAGGAGCCAGGGCACCACTTGGAGTGTCAGTTTCTTTTGCACTAGGGGAAACCAGCATTCCAGAGGATACTGGAGAAGAATGGGTGCACTCCTGCTTACCCAGTTTGCCAAACCTCTGAAGATAACCTCTCTTGTCCTTAGCTGGCTTTTCTTCAAGGGGGATCTTAACCTCCACCACTGGTTTGCTTCTGCTGGAGTCTCCCTGGCCCTAGCTCCTTCCCTTTAACCCCTGCTATTCCTTTTCAGCGACCTAGGATCAGCTGCCCCCAGTCCCACCCTACCTGACTGTGCCAATGATTATCAATGTGGCAGAAATTGAAACCTTCCATATTCTGACTGCTGTAGAGCCAGGCCTTTTCCTCAAATCTCCCAATGAGAAAAGCCAACCTCCACTCTTCTCAGAATAAAAGCTTTCTCCTGTCAGCTCCTGCTGCCCTCTGCTCTCAGGAGGCTCAGTAGTAATAGGAATTAAACATCCCAGGCCTACACAGGAGTTTTTTATTCTCACTCCCTCAGTTCCATGGCCCTCACTCGTATGACTAGCTTCCTGGGCTGTCTGCCTGGGCCTGCAGGCCCATAAGCCAAGTGAGTAGGGCAGGCAGTGGGATGGAAAGTGGGGATGCAGGCCTCACTCAAGAGGCCAACATCCCTGCAATCAGAGCCTGGCTGACAAGATCCCAGACACAGAGGCCTAACCTGGAAGCCCCATAAGGGGCAAATTTATATTGTACTAACCATGCCCTCAAGCCCACAGACACACAGCCATATGAACATCAATGTGATCCCACAGAGTGGCCAAGACAGATGGGGGAGCAGCTCATACCACTAGGAAAATAAAAAGGTAATTTTAAAAACACAAAGTGTGGCCTCTTTCAAATTCCTCTCTAGCCAGTGTGTTGGTAAGGGTGTGCACACACCTGCATGTGTGTGTGAGTTATTCACTGTGTATCTATCCCTAGAGTGCTACTCAGCTCAGCAGGAGCATTTTTGTGTTTCTTGAATCACATAAGCAAGTCCCTATGCCTAGTTAGGGTCCATGGTCTCTGGAGAAGCGCAGCGAGGGGCCAGAGTTCCCAGGGCATTTCTGGAAGACAGCAAGTGGATCCTATGCCCAGGGGAGATGAAACTGGACACGGCTGATCCTTGGCAAGATATCTGAGAGAGCAAATAACTCTCCTGCCCCTTCTAGGGATGCTTCTGGTCCCAGGCTCCCACTCTGCCCTGTCACTGCTCCATCCTTGGTCTCTGATCAGGCCATAGTCCCAGGCAGGTCCCTGGTCTGGTGAATACACTCATCCTGTGTCTCACCCTGTTGAAGGCTTTGTGACTTTCAGACTGAAGCATGGCTAAATCTATCCAGGCTAATGTGTTCACAATAAAGGGAAGAAAACATTTCTCTCTATTTGTGGGGCTTTCTCTCCCTCTGGGGTACAGAATGTACATTTTAACTGGGGTAGCCTGGAGACGATGTGTCCACCTCTGCTATTGCTACCAAAGAATGCCTTTTATTTCAGTCCAGGCAGGAAAGAGGCAGTGTCATGTCAGAGGAGGGATTCTGGGGGCGGCAGAGTCAGGCAGGGCACAGAAATTGCGCCATATTGCTACCTAGCTGGGCTCTTCCCTCACACATATGGTGGAGGAAGGGAGAGGAGAGGTACTGAGATCTGGGCCCTCAGCAGGAAGGTGTCCCTCCTGTCCCACCAGCCCGGGGCTCTTCCGGGGTGGTACAGGCCAGCGGCCTGAGCACCAGAGCCTTCCCATCTTAGCGGCTCCAGCGAGTGTGGCTGCCACATGCAGGGACTGGAACCCACACGTGCACAGCTGGGGGCCATGCAGGGCAGGCAAGAGACTGACGGTGACAAAGACAGTCCCTGACGTGCCTGCCGAATGTCTGCCTTCCCCAGGACACCCGCCTCGGCGATTCTCCTGTCCATGATTCACAAACACCCTCATGCACACTGACACGCTGAAACCCTGACTGAGGTTACTGCGGACTTAAGGCTTCCGGAGAAGACGCAGGGGCAGGGCCTAGAAGGAGGGGCCGGAGGAGCCAGGGAGTCCTAGCCTTAGAGGAGGGGTAGGAGCCGTGGGTGGGGCAGGTTCCCTAAGCAGGGAGGGCGATGGGGGCTGACACTAGGGGGTGTCAGGGAGCGAGGAAACTGACCCGGCAGGATGAGGGCGTGGCGAGGGGGGCCTGGAGCTTGGCGACCCCGGGAAGGGGCTCCCGGAGGGTCTGGGGAATGAATGAGGCAACATATGGCGGCTACTGGGGATACCTGGGGCGGGGGTGCTGGGAGGGTCTGTGATCTGGGTCTGCGGAGCGGTCCGCCCTACCTGTCCGGGGAGCCGCCGTCTGGGGCCAAGGCCTCCCCCTTGGGCCGTTGCTCCCCTTCCGGACACGGGCCGGGAGCGGGGCCGCTGCCGCCGCCGCTGCTGCTGCTGCTGCTGCTGTCACCGTCCATGCCCGTAGGCGGCACCGCTGTCCCGGCGCTGGTGCTGAAGCCACGGCGGCGGCTGCGGCGGCGGCTTCGGCGGCGGCTTCGGCGGCGGCGGCGGCGGCAGCGGGCTCGTGCGCATGCTTTGGCTCCGAGCGGGCCGGTCGCTGGGCGGGGCGAGGAGGAGCCCAGCCAATGGGCTCGGCGCAGCGGCGGGAGCGGAGCGCCCTGTCTCTAAGACCGCTGGGCTGCGGCTGTGCGCGCCCCTTTGCTCCCGCCGGGCCTGAGAGTCGCTGGAGGAGTCCGGCAGCCCAACCCTTCCTAGCGGCCTCGGCCTTCCTGTAAGGAACCAGGGAGCGCGGCCCATGCAGACATCCTCACAAATCGAAACGCGGACCCTTCCATCCGGATAGAGGGCGTCTCCATGTCCGCACCAGGGCTGGACGCTCCGGGTGGAGAGGCCAGCGGCTTCAGGCCTGCGAGGCTCCCGGCTCGCTAGCGCCCTCCTCCCCTCCCCAGCGGGGCGAGGCATCAGGTTGGGTCTTTCTTCCCATCCTTCTGGACCTCAACCTGGACCTGGGTGTGCACCCCTCAGATGTGGAGCCCTGTCTCCCTTATTCAAGTGCAGAGTCTGGTGGAGGAGGGTGGAAGAAGAGAGATGCTCAGATCATCCCCAGCTCCTTCTCTTTCTAAGATTTAAAATGTTTATAAAGTGAAAAAAAAAAACAAAAAAACAGTTACAGTAAGCTAAGGTTAATTTTTGATTCAGGAGGTACATGCGCAGGTTTGTTATAAGGGTATATTGAGTGACCTCAGATCCTTTTTTATAGTCACCCCTGCCCCTCTACCTCAGCCTGGGAGGTGCCCAATAGCCACCGACTCCACCAGGGAGTAGCTGTGAGTAGAGCACATTTGGGTATGATGGACTGTGGACAGGCCTGGCTAAGGGGCCTAGATCTAGAATAGATATTGGCAGTATGAGAAGCCTGGGGTGTGGGGAGTGGAGAGGATCCCGGATGTGGGATTTGGATGGGCAGAAAGGGTTTTACAGCAAGCAGGCTGTTCAGGGCCTAGTTATATGTGCAGGAAGAGGCCTTGGTTGAAGACAGGGGGCTGAGGAGAGAGTCAGGAACACTTAAGACTATAGGTATCGCTAAAATGTGGGCCAATGCCAGCCTGTGTAAGACACAGGTCATAAGCAATGGTGTGGGAGAATCTAGAGGTGTTGAAGTGTTGGGTCTGCCCTGAATAGCCTATAGTTTGGTTGGAGAGATAAAGGGCCAGCCCATAAATTGGTGCCAACAGGCAAGATGTGGTCAGGCCCATGAGGTGATTGACACTATCTCTTCTCTGTAGCTTTGCTGCAGAGAATGGGGCAGTATGCAAAGAAAGAGGACCTCTTTCTTCCTAATAGGCCTTAGGGAAGGCTTTGTGGAGAAGGTGGGGCTTCAGCTGGCTTGGAAGAAAGACTAGGCTTTGAAATGGGGAGGCAGGAGAGAGGAAGGCTTTCCTGACCAGGGGTTGGGGCATTCTTCCTCACCTGTGCAAACAAAGGTAAGGAGGCTGGAAAGTTCAGTGTACTGATTTTCAGGGAATGGTGAGAAACCCATCTGGATTGGAGGGAGGCTTCTGGTCCGTAGAGTGAGGCATGCAAGCTGAAACCTCGGAAGGCCCACCAGATCTGGATGTACAGGATGGCATAGAGGTGATGAGGCCACACTGGAGGTCCCTCGATGGGAGGGGCCAGGAGTGAAAGGGAGAGGAGAGGTGACCTTACACAGCCATTAATAGTGAATACCATGTTGCTAAGCTTAAGAATGCCTTGCTGGTAGCCCCATCTTCACAATGAGAAAGCTCAGAGACAACTCGGCCTTCTGACAACCAGGTGGATATGAAGCAAGACAGGCTCTTTTAAGAATAGAACATGGCCTCTAGGAGGCTGTTTATTAGGAAAAGAAGATTCTGGTTCAGGTCTCCTTCCAGGTCAGCTGGGCAGTTCTCTCAGGCTTGCCATCTTGTGTCCTGTTTCAGTCTACTTCCTCAGTGATGTGGACCAGGGTGTGGGTGCCCTGGGCCATGGCCAGGGGGAGGCCCACAAGGCCCTGGGCCATGGCCAGGGGGTGGGCCACAGGGCCCTGGGCCATGACCAGGGGGTGGCCCACAAGGACCTGGGCCATGACCAGGTGGTGGCCCACAAGGCCCTGGGCCATGGCCAGGGGGAGGGCCGCAGTGACCTGGACCTGGAGGATGGCCATGGCCATGTCCCCCATGGCAGTGCCCCTGTGAAAAGTCAAATGAACAACGTCAGAGTCAGAGGTCATGGCTAAGCTTACCTAAGATCAACTCTCCATCTCCCTACCTCCCTGGGGGACTCAGGATTCCTAGGCAAGCAAGGGGTTGTGGTGGAGGGCTGGGGGCACAGATAGCAAATGACTGCTTCTAGCCCTGTGCCTTATATCTTGGTGAGGCCAGAGCACTGAGCGGATAAAAGGGGAGCAACATAGATTTATTGGTTTCTATTCTTTGAGCTGCGATATGACTCCCACTCCCTGGACCTCGATTTATTTTATTTGCAACTAAGAAACAGAATTATTTCATCTTCTCCTTTCTCTCACCCAGGAACGCTTGCAGAGTGATTAGAGGCTTTGCCATGCTAGGAACTGCAGCTCATTGTACTTAGCAAGGGTGAGGCTGGAGGAGGCTACATAAGAACTCTTTGAAGGCCAGGGACAAAGGGACACAGAAGGCTGGGTCAGGGGAGATGCAAGAGCTGAGAAGGAGAAGGAGAAGGTGAACAGTTGGAGGATGAGAGGAGACAGAGGGTAGGTATGTATTCTTTTTATAGGTTGTGTGTATCTGTGTATGTGTGTGTACAGGGCGTGTGCTGCATTTACATAAAATAGCTATGTTTGTGTACATGTGCATGGGTGGGTTCATATACAAACCTGCTATGTGTACAGATACGTGCATGGAGTGCATGGTTCTGTGTACATGAGTATGTGTGAGCTCATACCTGTTCCTGAGCAGATGCCAGACCCAAGAAATCAGGAAGAATACAAAGTAAAGCTAAAGCTTTTCTGCCTCAGCCAGAGAAGGTCTGGAAAAAGTGTGCTTTGACCTTCTATGTTGGGGGGAATCATTCCTGAAGCTCCAGGGCCAGAGGAGTTTCTTTGCCTCTTGCCACAAGCCTGGTGGGGTCTGGGGGGAGCAGGAGCAAGAGACAACACCATGCTTCTACGGTAGGGGACTGGGGGCCTGCGACCCTGTGGAGCAGGGAAGGGTTGTGCTCCCACTTTTGGGGCTGGATAACTCCCCAGTCTGCTTCTGCCTCCTAGGGTTTGATTAGGGCTTGGTACCAGTGGGGAAGAGGCAGGCTCCAGGGCTTCACGCTTTCTTGTGACCATGGTACGGTAGGCCCTGCCCCATCCAGGCTCAGTGAGGCCTGGAAACAGCCACTTCCCACCACACCCACCTTTCCACTTATGGCTCGTTTATTTGGGGGTTGGCGCACAGACCCAGGCCCAGGAACTGAGTCTGCTGGTGGTAGCCAGCGGATGAGGTGGAGGAGAGGCAGTCTCCCTTCCCTGGCAGAAGTAGGTCCTAGGGGCCCCATAGGGTGGTTGGGGTTTGGGAGCAAGCCAGCCATCCAGCGAGGCTGTGAGGGTAGCCAGGCAAGCAGAAAAGCATAGAACAGGCGGGGAAGCAGCAGGAGAGAGGATGGGCTGCTAGGGCAGGGAGGGGATGCGAGGAAAGGAGAGAGACAGATGGGAAAACAGAGGAGAGAACGCCAAGAAGAAGGCTGCAGCCGGCAGGGGGTGGAGGAGTGCAGCGCGGCCCCTCCCCCATGGGCTGATGCCTGAGCCTGCTCCCTTCTTTTCATTTAGGGAAGTGGTGGCTGCTCCCTGAGAGTCTAGGAAGGAGGCTGGCAGTCTGGAGAACATGTCAGTGGGGAGGAAAAGGGGGAGAGCGTTGGGGGAACTTTCTTACCTTTGGACCTGTGGGAAAGGAAAGGAAAAAAAGCAGCGGCTTTGGTCATTTGGTTCTGCAGTAAAAAACCTATCTTTTCCCTGGCTAGGGATTTTGTGCCCACACCCCTACTCCAACAAGACCTCTCAGACATGGTCACTCGCTTGACAATCACCCCTTCATTCTCTCAGCAAAGGTACATATTGGAAGTCAATATAAGGTTCAGTGATGTGTCCCTGTGTGCTCAAGGGCTGGCTTAGCCCTCCTGGGTGGAGTGTGACCAGTTAGGAAGTATAGGTTCTTGTCCCAACTCTGTCAGCCTGGAGGTGCTCCATGGTGGCCAACCCTGTCATTCACCTGATTCTTCTGCTTCTGCCTTCATGCCAGCGACCCTGCCAGCCTCCCCATCTGTCGCTGTCTCTGTCACACCCCACATATCTTGGCCCAATCTCTGCTCAGCCTCTCAGAGCTGTTTGTTGTCTCCTGTTTATGACCTTCTGTTCTCAGCTCTTGGCCTTTGCTGGAGCCTCCTGCCACCTGGAAATCTCCCTGGTTCGGCTGTATGTTGTCCTCCTGCAGGAAATCCACGTGGGAGCCAACCAGGCTGCCCAGCTGTGGGTCTGGTGGGCTCCTTCTGCAGCACCCACCTGAGTGCTCCTGCGTGTTCTGAAGGGCCCCGATGGTGGGAATCGCCTGCTACTTCTTAAAGGCTAGGATGATCTTTTGTTCATTTTGAGGGAAGCCAGTGGCATAGCGCCCAAGAGCTGGATTCTGGATTCTGACCCAGCCGAACCTCCATGGCCTTGCCCTGAGCGTGACCTCTAGTTCCCCTGGGCCTTGAGTGTGCGGTGGGAGAAGCATCTACCCTGTTAAGAAACATAGGTATGCTTCTTTTTCTTTTCTTTTTTTTTTTGAGACGGAGTTTCACTCTTTTTGCCCAGGCTGGAGTGCAATGGCACAGTCTCTGCTCACTGCAACCTCCACCTCCCGGGTTTAAGTGAATCTCCTGCCTCAGCCTTGCAGGTAGCTGGGATTACAGGCATGTGCCACCACGCCCGGCTAATATAAGTTTTTTTGTTTTTTTTTTTTTAAATTTCAGTAGAGGCAGAGTTTCTCCATGTTGGTCAGGCTGGTCTCAAACTCCCAACCTCAGGTGATCCACCCGTCTTGGCCTCCAAAAGTGCTGGGGTTACAGGTGTGAAAGCCTGTTTCTTAAACTGTAACATGTTGTACAGAATATAAGGGCTTGTTTTCATTGTGGACACCTACCACCACCTTCATACAAACACACACACACATATGTATTTTTGGCACGCACTGGTTATGGCTGACTGATGGCCCCTGCTTTCACTACTCTCCTCCCTCTTCCAGTTCCCAGCCTCCCAGCCACAGTGCTTACCTGGGTCCATCTTTCTGGGACAAGAGCAGAGAATGACACAAGGAACACCTGTGTTCGACAGGTAACTTTTAGTTTACTGTAATCAAACTCACAGTCTTTCTCTTCTCCCTCCTAGGGATGCACGTGCACACACACACACACCCCCTTCAAAGGATGAAAGGGAAAAAACTGCCTCCTCTGGCTTAGTTTGGCACCAATATAGAGCTGACACCATAGGTGCCAGGCATGGGGGTTAAATGAACACAGTGGGTTCACCTACATGGTGGGTAGATGGAGATACAGCAGCACATGTACCAGCCCCTACACCCCATACTCTTACACTTGCCCCCCTAGACTCACAATTGTGTGTTAATCCGATTTTACTTGAGAAGATTTCAATCTCCATTCAATCACTATTATGTTGTGTGCCAGCCATGTGCCTAGTCATGATACCCCTGTCCCTACAGACTCTTTTCCTATGTAAACACCTGGCATTGGGTGGGAGCCAGAAGCTTGGCATGATCAGTGTGCCCAGAGCAGGGAAGGGGAGGATGGGGTTGGTAGGACAGGAATGGGTTGGTGGCCCCTGAGGGGTCCAGGGGACCCTGTGATTTTTGCCCTGAGGTACAAGCGAATGGAAAACTTCCATGGGGTCCTAGCTGCATGTACCTGTCTCCTCCCATCAGGATTGGAAGGGGGTGGAGCTTGGGGTCTGAGCCAACTTTTCATTCACGAACAAGCCGTGCTGTCATGAGATGGAGCTGCCGAGGTACCCTGGTGCCAAGGCTGGCCATGTCTTGCTTGGGGCTGGCATGCAAGTCACTATGGACAACCCCAGAATGGACCCGGTGAACACACAGTACATGTTTTTTTCAACCCACGGACGGAAGTGTAGTATGTGATGTCAGGAGAAAACACTTGACATCAGGGCTCTCTGGTACTTCGAAGGTTGCTGAGTATACAAGGACAAACAGCCCCTGCAATACAACAACCCCAACCTCTTGCAAGATATGGCCCCCTGAACCTGTTTTTTCTAGGGAGCCTTAGTTCCTCTTTAAAAAAAGTTTTTTTGAGACAGATTCTCGCTTTGTCATCCAGGCTGAGTGTAGTGGCGCAATCGCAGCTCACTGCAGCCTTGACCTCCAGGGTTCAAGCAATCCTCCCACCTTAGCCTTGGAGTAGCTGGGACTATAGGCATGTGCCACCACACCCAGCTAGTTTTAAAAAATTTGTTTTGTGGAGACAAAGTCTCACTATGGTGCCTAGGCTCAATTGATCCTCCCACCCTAGCCTCCCAAAGTGCTGGGATTACAGGCATGAGCCACT
This sequence comes from Sapajus apella, assembly GCF_009761245.1. Lineage (NCBI taxonomy): Eukaryota > Metazoa > Chordata > Mammalia > Primates > Cebidae > Sapajus > Sapajus apella. The sequence continues at coordinate 405,182 of NW_022437062.1, forward strand.
GCACCCAGCTTCTTGCACCTCTTGAGCCACCCATTTTCACTGGCTTCTACTTGTACTAAAAATGTTCAGTGGAGGTCAGCCTGTGAACTATACCCTTGGTCCTTTCTGCTCCCTCATCCTTTCCCTTAGTGAGTGATGAGGCTAGAAGAGACCCATGGGGCTGGGCTTTGCAGGAGAAGAGGTAAAGAAAACCTTAGGGCCAGTCACGATCTGGGTAGGACAAAAGAGAAAAGACAGTCCTAAAACTGTATCTCCCCAGTTCAGGACTAGGTGTTTGAGCTGGCAGCTCTGGAAGGGACCTCATGCAATTTCTTCCACTCTCAGCTAAGCCCCCCTGCCTGCCATGGCAAAGACTGTAAATCAATCATAACTGAAGAAGAGAGCAGAGCTGGAGGGGCCCAGCCCAGGAGTGGGGACAGCGCAAATGGACAGACATGCATGCACACAGACACACACCTCCACGCAGAGACATGGAAGCACAGATACCGATTCAATGCATATACACACACAGAGAGACCCTGACCACACGGACACACAACATACCCCACAGAGACTCTACTGTCCCCAGCGAACAGCAAGCAAAGCCAGGTCCCTACCTGAGAGTGCAGAGCAGAGGCAGGAAGTCTGAGGCACTGTCTGTCCTCAGGTGTATTTGTACAGGTCAGGGAGGGGCTGGGATTGACCAGTTGCACTGGGAGGGCCAGGTATAGAAGGCTCAAGAGAATGAAGAGGGATGGGCTAATCCTTATCTGGGCAAAGGACAGTTGAAAGCAGGGTGTGTGTGTGTGTGTGTGTGTGTGTGATGGGGAGGCTGGGGGACAAGCCATTACCAGATTGGTGTGGTAATGAGATGCCACAGAATCCAGGCAGAAGTCTCCAACACTGGCAAGGCTGTTTACACCAGGGACTGGCTCTGGACATTTGTAGAGCTCCTACTGAATGCCAGGCCGGGCACGCAGTGCTTCACACACATTAGTCAACCCACTGACTCCTACAAGTGGGTTGGAGGAAGACATAGTGACCCTAGTAGAGGACCTGGTGGAATCTTTGCTCTGGGTGCCAAGCCCCAGGCATGAATTGTGATGTGCTGCCCAGCCCAGGGAGCTAGCCTGATAATGGAAATCACACACAGAAAAGGGAACTTTTGGGATGGACCTACGCAAGCAGGGAGGGAGCCCAGGCTGCCAGCTGGCTCTGCACTCTGAAAGCCCCTTGTGGTCTGGTCTCCACTGACTCCTGTGGCCTCTGCTGCATGCCACAACTTCTTGCTTGGTGTGCTGTAGCCACAGTAGCCTTCCTTAGTCGCCTGCAGACAGACCCAGTGCCCTTGCTCAGCTCTCCTGTCTCCCTGGGTCCTTATTCCTGATATCTTTTGCTCCCAGTGGGGACTTTGTGCTTCTCAGAGGGCAGGGGCTGTGGTGGCTTTCTTTCTTTTTTGAGACACAGTCTCACTGTGTTGCCCAGGCTGGAGTGCAGTCACACGATCTCACTGCAACCTCTGCGTCTTGGATTCAAGTGATTCTCCTGCATCAGCCAACCCAGGAGCTGGGATTACAGGCATCCACCACCACTCCCAGCTAACTTTTGCATTTTTAGTAGAGACTGGGTTTAGCCATGTTGGCCAGGCTAGTCTTGAACTCCTGACCTCAGGTGATCCACCCACCTTGGCCTTCCAAAGTGCTGGAATTACAGGCATCAGCCACCACACCCAGCCTGTGGTAGCTTTCTTAGTCACCTTTATAGCCCCTCAATTAGAGCAATAAATACAAAGTTAACATAACCACCATCAGGATACAATCTGGAAAATGGAGAGGAGGGAGTGATCCTCCTTTATCTCCATGGTGGGCAGGAAAGTATTTGTGTGCCAGGTTCTCTTATAGTATCAGTTATTTCATATCTGCTCTTGATCTTCCCCTCTTTTACAGACTAAAACATGCCAGTGTTCAGAGACATTAACAAACCTGCTTGAGGTTACCTAGCAAGTATGTGGTTAGTCCCAACTGGGGACTATTTGAGTCTAGAGCCCGGGCCCTTTCTTTACCTTAGGTATTCTCTCCTGTTAGGAATGGTCTTCTGAAAAATTCCAGCCTGCTTTGTTAATATTATTGGTCAAAGGACTTTGGTTTATGACTAGGTGGGAGGTTATTAGTCCCTTCTGCATACATTTGCTGTGAGCCTATGGGGAACCAGCACAGGGCGGGCTACCGGGGTGGGGCGGAAGTCCCCGGGGAGGCTTACGAAGGTGTGGTGCCTGCTAGACTTGGCCCATGCCCACGCTCTGTGAATGTTACCACCGGCATCCACTGCTCACCACCTTCACCAGCCGTCTAAGCCCTACTCTGCCTCATTTTCCCCTTCAGGGATCTTGACACAGCAACCTCTCCACCTCTGCCCCTGGCCTTTGACAGGAAGCTGAAAGAGAGGCCTGTGTCTTCACAGATCCTCAGGAGGGAAGCAGGGGCTGAGAGGAATGCATAGGGGCCCAATGCTCTGGGTTCCAGGTTCAGGGCCTAGGTTCTCCATCTGTGGAATCAGGGTCTGAGCTCCAGTGGGTGCCAATCACAGAACCCACTACGGCAGCAGGTGGGAGGGGTAGTGAGGCCTTGGGTGGTGGCAGTAGGCCCTGTCTTGATGGGGCAGACTGAGAAGACAAGGCAGCCCCAGGAGGCTGAGTGGGCCCAGAGGCCTGCTGGAGGTGAGGAGGGCACTTGCAGCAGTGGTGACACATGGGAGTTGATCTGTAGCAGGGTGTACGTGCTCATGGACTGTTCCCCTACCCAGTCCTAACATTTTGAGGGCAAGCAGGGCCTTCTCCGTGTGTGTGGCACCCCTACACCTCAGCAGACACTGAGCTTTACAGATGGTAAATGCTCACCAAGTGCTTGGGTTTATTGCCTGGCTGACAGCGGTGGCACTTCCCTGCCAGAAAGCCACAGAGTGAAGAAGGGAGCTCTGTGGAGCAGGAGGAGATACTTCTGGAGTGAGGGGCTGGGATCTGGAAGAAGAGATGGGAAATCAGGGAGAGAAGCTGAAGGGCGTCTCCTGGGGCAGTGGAGGCAATGAGGGGGCTCTGGGAGGATGAGGACACAGTGAAGGCCCTCTCTAGAACCCCCAATACCTATCAGCAGAACCAGGAAGGCCCCCTTGCCTCCTGGGCTGCCTTGCAGGGTGGGGGAAGGAGACAGGACAGCCAGGCGCTGCTTCTTGGATGGACAAGTTTTCCAAGGTATGAGGCCAAAGGTACGCGCTGGAGAGAGTGCTGCAGGGACGGGCCACCAGCTTGGCACAGTGATTCAGAAGCAGTGGGGAGGGCCCTGCCCTAGAGACTCCTGGGCATGTCTCTGACCTTCATCTCCAAAGAGAAACTAATAGCACCTGCCCTGGCTAAGTCACAGGTTGCAGAGCTTGAAGAGATCCAATGGCATCAATTGTGTGAGGCTCTGGCAGCGTTGGACATTGGAGTGCAGGGTGTTACTGTTACCAGTGTGAGTATCAGAGGCTCCCTTGTGCAGCCCTGGGGACCTGCCTGCCGGGACACTTCCCTCGAACCTTTGGCCTCTGGTACCTCAGAGCATTCCACTGACAGCCCACAAGAGGTCCCCTCCCTGCCCCAGCCTCCTGCAACTCCCTCTTCCCCCAGGGCGCCCAGCATCCAGGTGTGCCTAGGACAGAGGCGTGTTCCAGACTCAGGACTTTCAGTGCTAAAACTGACAGTTCCAGGCAAGCACAGGTGTCCAGGCCCGGCATTTTAGCATGCTCTGCACCCTGGTCGCCCCTTCCTGCCTAGCCGCCTCTAGGCCGGGTGAAAGCCCCTGAGCCACACCGCCTAAGGCCACTCCAGAGGCCCGTGCCCTCTTCTCAGTGGCCTGGGCTCTCACACCTCCCTCGGCCTCCTAGTTACCCTTCTCTCCATGCCTCAAAGCCACACTGGACCTTTTTCCTACCCCAGAGATGCTGCCTCAGCCCTATGTAACGAGCCTAGAGAAGAGGTAGAGACTGTCCCATCTGGCCTTCTAGCTTCTGCTGCCTGGTGAGCACCCTTCCTGGAGACATCAGGCCACCCTGTTCTGTGCCTGACTCTGTGAAGACCCCCAGGCCTGAGTGCCTGATGCTGCCTGGGCCGTTTCCCTCTCCACTGCCACACCAGCCATGCCAAGGCTCTGAGTCCTCCTGAACGCTCTCCTGCTCACCTTTTCCCTGAACACCCCTTGCCCTGCCTGGCCCAGATGCCTCCCTCCGGCATCTGGACACAGCCTCCTAACTGCCCCCAACCCTACCCCTGCCCTATGCGACCCACCTGGACCACTCTGGTTTCAGCTTCCTAAACCACAGAGTGGCCTCAGCAGCAGCTGCTGTAAAACTTTCAGCACCTCTGGATGACTCCACCTCCCCAGTCTGCCTTCCACTGCCTCCCCAGTCTGGTCTGTACCTTCCTAACCTAACGTCCTCTTGCAGGTAAAAGCCACAGCCACTCTCCTGCCTCCCAAGACCCTGCTATCTCCTGTGCATTCATGGAATGCCCTCTCTTCCCATTCCCCTGCCTGAGTCTTGCTCATCCCCTTGAAGCTCATCTCCTTCTGGAAAACTCTCTGTTGGCCTGAGCCCTGTGCTAACTGGGCCTCAGGCTAACACAGCCTGGTACTGGCAGGTGCCTCCAAGGTCTTTCCCTGCTGGTTCCTGCATCACCTTGGCTAGGTGAAAAACACAGTAGGTGCTCTGCTCATGGCATGGCATGGGCAAACCCCAAGACAGCAGCACTCAGCCTCTGCTCATGGGAAGCTCTGGGCTGAGGGTCAAGGTGGGGCTTCTGGGAAAACACGTTGGGTCCCCTTTGCACCATGAAGAGATCCAACGTTGGTGCATGAGAACAGAGCACCAACAAAGGGGGACCTCAGGGTCTCAGGTCCATGCCAGTGTTCACCTCCCATTGCTGGGCCTGACGCCAGAAGGTTCAGGATGCCCCAGTCCTGGGTGTCGAGGAGTGTGTCCTTGCTCCAGCTTACCTTCTGCTTCTGATGCCTCAAAGGACTTCAGTCTCCCCACCCTGCTCTGGCATGTGTGTTTTTCAAAAGGTGTGGCCCAGACTTCGTCCCTGGCAGCTGGAGCCTGCCCAGGGCTGGTCCCTCCAGCCCCACCTTGTGCATTCTGAGTTCTCCCCACCCAGGACTAGGCCTGGCCTGACCAGACCTCGAGTTCTGGGAGCCAGGACATCAGTTTCTTGAGACAAGCATGGCCATGGTGGGGCAGGGAGGAAGGATGGGTTTGCAGGAAGGGAACATTGTGCTTTAAGCTACTCTCTGGCCCCTTTCCATCTGGAGGGACCCCTGCCTAGTAGCTGGGCTCTCATGTAGTCCAGCCTGGCTCACTCTTCCTCAATACTCACCCACACGCCCAGGGCTAGCAAGCGGCACCAGTGACCTCTAAGGGCTGGGCCCCCCACCAAGAATGGTTCCCGAGCATTGGTATGTGAGCCTGGAACTGGGCCTGGGGGGATCCAGAGGCAGGTAGAGTGCAGGGACTACTCCAGAAGCACCAGTGCTGGCTGGGGAGAGACGGCAGCCAGGGCCTGGAACTTGGGGATAGGGAGGGACAGGGAGGACTCCCTGGAGGGGTTGTGCTGGGCAGGAGACCTAAGGGGAGGTGGCTGAGGCAGTGCCTCAGGATCTTCTCCACCTAGTCACAAATGGTCCACATAACCCAGAAGTTTTAATGTGTTCAGACCATAGCAGGCTGGTGAGAGGCAGCCTTTGGGTCCCTCAAAGAATGCTGGGGAGGTAGCATCCAGGAGGCAGCCATCAGGAAGTTACCTTAGGCAAGAAAACTGTTTTGAGCCTTACTCTGGGTACGCTTTGTTCCAGATATGGAAGGTTACCCATGTTACTTCCTCTCCAGATGATTTTGTGAAGCAGGTACACCTCATTTTATAGATGAGGGCCAGAGAGAGAAGGGACACAACCAGTAGGGGGTGAAGTTCATCTGGAATCCACCCCCCCCAACCATCTTCTGGCAAGGCTAAGGAAAAGGGCAGGGGCCAGCTTGCTTAAGTTTCATTGATCCAGCTGCAGGGGCAGCATTCTGGACACAGAATGAGGTCTGAGCAGTGCGGCCCTTGTGGGTGGAGCCTCTGCTGGGTCTGTGCTCCCAGGGGCAGGGTGTCTCTGTGAGTGGCTCAGAGGGTCTTTCCTCCCCTGCAGACTCCTTCCCCCTTTCTCCTCAGTGAGAATCCCGACTTGCAGCCATCTCAGCCTTAGTGCTGGCCCTAGTTCTGTGCTCTGAGGATCATGATTACGGTCCAGATATGGTCAATACCTTCCGGACCTCAGGGGGTATTGCCTGAGCCAGCAGGTGGCCTTGGAGGGTGGGGGACCACAAGGAAGAGCCTGTGCCCACGGTGCTGGGATACGCGACCCAACCCTGGGTGGAGAGAGGGAGGGTACAGAGGACAGGATCAGCAGAACGGCGTTGGTGGGCAGCCAGTGAAGGTGCCCTGGGCAGGAGGCAGGGCCCAGGCGTGTGGTCTCAATGGCATCAGAGACAGGGTGTGCCACCTGGGCAGAGGGTACCACCTCTTTGGGCTTCAGCTTCCTCATCAATAAAATAAGTCTTCTACAACTGGATGGCTAATCTAGTCTGATGGAGTTGGGAGGTGGAAGTTACAGGGACTTGGGGGAGGCCCTGGGGAACAACAGAGAAGGGGAACTGCCTTCCTCACCCAGAACCAGGCTGTTGCAGCTCTGCTGCCCCTTAGTGGTGACACAGAGAAACAGACACAGTCTCAGGGGCATGGTAAGCTGATCCTCCTCTGTCTCCCCTGCTTCCTTTGGGCTTCTCTCCAGGACAGAGGCAGGCACTCTTAGGGTGTCTTTACCACCCACTGGCTCCCTCAGGGCTGTATGCATTCTAGGTGGACAGAAAGGCAGTCCCAGCCTATGCACAGGTTACCCACAGCTATGCACAGGATGGCAAGCACAATTCACGCACAACGTCTTCATTCTGTAAGTGCTGATGGAGGTTCTTTAGTATGCAGGGGCATTGTGCCAGGCACTGGGGATCCAGAGGCACTTGGCACATCATTCTTGCCCTCAGAGAGCCTCTGTCCAATGGAGAGCAGACAGGCCAACCACAGACTCTGAGAAAAGCGAGAGACTGTGGGGGCTGCTCAGAGGTGTGATGTCTTGTGTGAATAACACTGGGAAACACACGGCCAGCAGCTGAGGGTCCCCTCTATGACTGTTGGTTTGTCCTGGGCACGTACCCCTCCAGCCTGACAGACCAGGAGGCTTTTGCCCTAGGTTAGGTGCGTGTGTCCCTGCAGGCCCCTGCAGAAGAGCTGAGTGGCCATTCCCATAGGTGATGAGCCTGTGCCCATGCCTCTATTCCCCTGCTGCCCTTCTGCCTGCACCTTGGCTGGGAATCGGGGAGAGGGATACACAGAACTTGCCTTGTCCCTGTAGCTTCCCCCATCTACGCGCCTCCTCTGCACACCTGGTCCGGGCCTGAGTTCCGAAGAGGGTGGAGAGCATTAGTTCCCCCTCCCCAGCCAGTGCTCAGTGGGCTTCCCAGCTCCAACAATACAGTGCAGGGCAGGCGGAGGGAAGCTTGAGGCTGCTTGAGGCTTCTGAAGCCTCCTGAGACTGGCCTGGAACTCAGTCGACTGTGTGGGGCAGGACACAGAAGGGGTGGGAGAAGGAGAGAGAATGTGTGTGCGTTTGTGTGTGCAAGAGGCCTGGGAAGCAGAGCCTGGGTGCGTCATGGTTGCTGGGAGAGTTGACGAGTCTGACTCAGTGGGGACATCCGGCAGGAAAGGAAGGGAGAGCACAGTGGCATTTGCAAGCAGGATGGGAACTCTGGGGTGGTGGAGATGGGGTGTGGGGCCAGGGGTGCCATGCGAAGGCCTGGACAGGAAGGGGCTGAGCCGGCCGGGGCGGGGGGGGGGGGGGGGGGGGGGGGAGTGGGAAGGAAAGGCAGTTCTGGAGGGGTGGAGGTTGGACCTCTGGCTGCCTGGGTGGGTCTGGGAGGAGAAAGAAGCCAGCAGGGGTTCCTGCTCTGAAGACAGAAGGGACAATTGTGGCATTCGGGAAACTGGCCTGGTTAATCAGGGGTATGGGGAATGCAGGGGCTTCTGATTCTCACCTGAGGGGCTGGAGGTCAGGGCCTTGGTGCTGTGGAAACAGACTCCATGAATTCCCACTCCAGAGAGACCACCCTCCTCTCAGCACCCCCAAGCCTTGAGTCCCAGAGGCTCTAGGGTGGCCCTGCTAGGCAGCTTGTCCCCCTGGGCACGGATACCAGCCTCAGCTGTATGAGGAAGATATGCGGAGGAACTCTCCTGAGAAGGGCTGATTACTTTGCTGGGTTCAGAGAGGCTGAAAAAGCCAGTCTTGGAGAGCAAGGCCAGGAAGGGCCTAGAGTTAGGGCCCGAAGGAGGAAGGCTATTGACCAGCTCTGAGCTGTCACGGCAAGGGCCCTGGAGGAAGGCCTGGCTTGTCATACCAAAGGGCGAGAGATGCAAACAACTGAGCCCCCTGGGAGTGGCTGTGCTTTAAAACATAATCATTTGCCTCCTAATGCCAGGGCTGTGTTCTGAGAAACATGTTAGGTGATTTTGTCATCGTGCGAATACCACAGAGTTCACTGCCACAAACCTAGACGGCATAGCCTGCTACACACCCAGGCTAGATGGTGTAGCCATTGCTCCTAGGCTACAAACCTGTACAGCAGGTTACCGTACTGCATACTGTAGGCAGCTGTATCACAGTGCTAAGTGTTTACATATCTAAACACAGAAAAGGTATAATAAAGATATGGTGGAAAAGACTGAAAACGGCACACCTGTATAGGGCACTTGCCATGAGTGGAGCCTTCAGGACTGGAAGTTGCTCTGGTGAATCACTGAGTGAGTGGTGAGTGAATCTGAGGCCTAGGACATTACCGTCTGCTACTCTAGGCTTTATAAACACTGTACACTTAGGTTAGACTGAATTTTTAAGAATGGTTTTTTGGTCAGGCACGGTGGCTCATGCCTGTTATCCTAGCACATTGAGAGGCCAAGGCAGGAGGATCACTTGAGTCCACGTGTTCAAGACCAGCCTGTGCAACATAGCAAGACCCTCTCTACAAAAATTTAAAAAATTAGCTGGACATGATGGCATGAGTATGTAGTCCAAGCTACTCAAGAGGCTGAGGCAGGAAGATCCCTTGAGCCCAGGAGGCTGAGGCTGCAGTGAGCTCTGATCATGTCACTGCTCTCTGGCCTGGGTGACAGAGTGAGACCCTGTCTCAAAAAATGAAAAATTTAAAAAAAAATTCTTTCTTCAATAACGTTAATCTTAGCTTATTGTAACTTTTATAGTTTATAAACCTTTTAATTTTTAAAAACTTTTTGACTCTCGGTAATAACACTTAGATTAAAACACAAATAACTTATACAGCTGTACAAAAATATTTTCTTTTTGTATCCTTATTCTATGTTTTTTTCTATTTTGAAACTTTTTAACTTTATACACTTTTTTGGTAAAAACTAACACACACACCTTAGCCTAGGTCTACACAGGGTCAGAACCACCAACATCACTGTCTTCCACCTTCCATCTAGTCCCACTGGAAGGTTTTCAGAGGCAGTAACAGGGCTACAGCTGTCACCTCCTGTGATAACAATGCCTTCTTCTGGAATTCCTCCTGAAGGACCTGCCTGAGGCTGTTTTACAGTACTTTTTTTTTTTGTAACTAGAATAAATATCCTCTAAAGTAATGATAAAAAGTATAGTAAATATACAGGCCAGTAACATAATGTTTAATTATCAAGTATTCTGTACTGTGCATACTTGTATGCGCCATACTTCTGTACGACTGGCAGTGCAATACCTCTGTTTACACCAGCATCCCCATAAGCACATGAGTAGTACCCTGTGCTATGACATTATGATGGCTACAATGTCACTAGGCGATAGGAATTTTTAGCTCTATTGTAATCTTATGGGACCACCATCAACTATGTGGTCCATTGTTGAGTGAAATGTTGTTATATGGTATATGACTGCACAGAGAAGACAATGTCCAACATAAAAGAATGAATGGCTAGTGTTGTCATTTTAGGCATGTGGTGGTAGTACTTGGTGGTCTAGGGGAAGTGAGCTTCTTGATCCCTGTGAATTACTTGAACCAAGGCTGATGAGGCGAAGGACCAGGAGAGGGGAGGCGCGTTTGTGTGCTGCAAGCCTGTATCTACTTGTGGGAGACACAGAGGCCTATGCTGGCTGCCCATCTTGTCTGCAGGCCAGCCCAGGCTGGGTTCCTGCTGGGGCTGGGGCAGCCAGGCCTCCTATGTGGGGTTGACCCACCAGGGAGAAGTCCCTGCCAGTCTGTCTGGGGACGCTGGGGCGGGGCAGGGAGAGGTGCTAGGCAGGACCAGCCAGCTGCCAGTGCCCTGGTCCTCGCCCTCTGAGAGTGGAAGGGTGGGGGTGGCGGCCCAGCGTTCCTGGCTGGGAGCCCAGAGGAGTCTTTTGTAATCACAACATGATCTCGTGTGCTGAGCAGCGAAGCCGGCAGGGAGAGGCCAGCAAAGGCCCGACTCCGGTGGCTCCAGCTTCCCTCCCACTCTGGCTCCCCAGGGGCTGCTCTGGAATTCTCTCGGTGCCCGCTGTTGCCATGCACTCGGCTGTGAGTGGCACCCTGCCTTTGGCAGGGGGCTTCTTGGGACTGGGAGGGGGCTGGGATACCAGGCAGCCACCCTTTGGGGGCAGCTGGGGACAGCTGGGGCTGGGGGGAAGAGTCCTGTGACTAGATGGGTCGAGGGCAGGCCACAACAGAGACCCTGCAGGCAGACAGGGAGGAACCTGGAATCTCGAAGCAGAGACATGGCTTGCCCAGGGCGACTCAGGGCTGGGGCCGCCAGGGGAGCTGGCTCTCTCCGCCCCGACTGCCAGCAGCTTTCAGCCTGAAGAGGCTGGGCCCGTGGGAGCGGCTCTTTCCTCCAGGCTGGGCACAGGCCTGGGTGTGGGGTCCAGGGCTTGAGAGCCCAGGATGGAGCCAGGGCCTCTCCTTTTTCTGTGGTTGTGAATCTGGGAGCCTAACAGCTCCCCCCTCGACCTCCCGAATCCTCTGGCAGCTTCCCAGTCACGGCAGGTTCCGCTGCCAGAGCCATTTATAACTCCCATTCCAGGCTCTGCTCCGCAGTGAAGCTCCCTGGAGAGCTGGGGGAGGGGCAGCCCACTGCTGGGAGCTGTGGCTCCGGGTATGAGGCCCTGACCTGAGCCCCTCAGGAGGCAGGGACAGGCAGACAGGCCTAGCTGAAATGGGGGCTTGGGGCCTTCATTGGGCCATCTGCCTGAGCAATGCACTTCCTTCCTGGGTGACCTTAGCTGTGGGTCTGGGATCTGTTCTTTGGGTGGTAAAAATGTGAAAGCTGGGGACTGGAGGTGGGGATCCAGAAGTCAGCAGCTTGGGGTCCCTGCTTCTGCAGGGGCCTCCCAGAGCCGAGTCCCCCATGCGCAGGCAGGAGAAGGACGCAGAGCTGGATCGGAGGATAGTTGCCCTGCGCAAGAAGAACCAGGCCTTGCTCCGCAGGTACCAGGTGAGTGGGCTGCCACAGGGCCAGGAGGACCCGCTTGGCTGCCACTCCTTGGTTGTCCAACACGTGGTGGTCTTTCCCTGAGAGCCCAGGAATGCCTCTCTGGGCCTGGGGCTAGGGGTAGGGTGGGCATGGTCCCTCTCAGAGGCTTGGTCAGGGTCCTGGGGATGTGTGATGTGGCGCCTCTGCCCCCTGGTGTCCCACTGGTGTCTCTCTGTGTAGGCCTGTCAGCGTCTATGTCTCTGTGCATCTGGGGGGCTGTGGCGTGTGCTGACCCCGGGCCCTCCCACAGGAGATCCAGGAGGACCGTCGGCAGGCAGAGCAGGGGGGCATGGCTGTGACCACACCGGCGCTCCTCCAGCCCGACGGCCTCACGGTCACCATCAGCCAGGTTCCTGGTGTAAGCCTCACCCTGGGAGACAAGGCGCGTGGTGAGGAGGTGGAGGGCCAGACCGTGTCGGGGGAAGACAGCTGCCTCTGTTCCCCTCTCCCACTAACTGTTCCAGGGTGCATCCACCAGCTCCCAACCTCCTGCAACCTGGCCACTGCTGTCCCCACCAAAGAGCCACAGCTGAAATCCCCCCTGCCCCCAGTAGAAGCCTCCTCATACCCTTTTCTAGCCCACAGCTCTGCACCTATGCAGCAAAACACACTCCTAAACCTCAAGCCCCAGGAGTAAAAACCCTGCAGGAAGTGGGGGACAGAGAAGTTGGGGCTGAATGCCAGGAGCAGTGTCTGAGGGACAGAGATGCATTGTCTCAGTGCTCTGGGTTTCCCAGCTCAGCGATGACGGGCCACTGTGGCATCTTGGCCCTCTGAGTGGCCCTGGGCCCTGGATAACCTCATGCCATTGGCATGTGAACACCCTGTGGGAGTCAGCTCCTCTGTGGGCATTGCAGGGAGGGCTGGGGTTGGAACCCAGGCCTGGGGAACCACCGAGAGGACCCAGCACCTAGGTCCTGTCCAGCACTGTACATGTGGCCTGAGGGTCTTTGTTCTGCAGGAAAGGCGGGTGGTTAGCAGGAACTGGACAAGGGGCACCTGCAGACTCAGAGTGGCCAATGAGATGCTTGAGGATGAGGACACAGAAGACTATGGTGGTACTTTCTGCTTAGGGGAGCGGGTAGAGCTGGCCGTGACCATGGAGAACAAAGCAGAGGTGAGCAGGGTGGGCGGGGAGTTGCAGGCATCAGTGGGCAGCCTCTTCTTCCCTGGCTCTGCTGCACTGCTCATCTTCACCCTCCCCAGGCCAAACGGATTGTAAGTGAAAAGCCTACTAGAGCAAGGAACCAGGTCACAGAGGGGTCACCTGGAGGGCGTGTGGCCCGGAGTCCCCCCATGCAGGTGGCCATCAGCTCGGACTCTGCAAGGAAGGTGCGCCTTCAGAGGGGATGGGGACGTGGATCTGAAGGTCCTCACTTGGGGGAGGCAGAGAAGCTGAGTCAGATATGTCCCTCCTTTGCGGGGACGTGGCCGAGGCAGCACCTACAGGAGTTCCTGCTCCTCCTTCCTTTCTCTGGCCAGTCTCTACTTTGATTGGGCCTTGAAGTGGGAGACAGTTTAAGCCAGAGACGTGATCCAGCCTCCTCCCCTATCTAGCCCCTCTGGTGGGAGAGGAGCAGGGGAGGGGGCAGGAGGGTGGAGGTGACTGGCCAAGTGCCAGGTGTGACCTCTAGGTGGCAGCACCCCCTAGTCCTTGCCCTTGCTCACAGCCTTCAGGGCCCCTCCCACTCCGGCCTGTCTGCACACTCCTGCAACAGCCCTGTGGGCTGGTGCTATGGAGAGCCCTATTTTACAGATTAGGAAATGAGACACCAGTTAAATCATTTGCTTAAAACACACAGCTAACAAGTAGATGGAAACCATTTCCATGAGAGAGCTGGAACAAATCTAATTTTTAGCAGGGGATGTGAAAACCTTCAGAGAGGAAACATCTGGAGTCTCCAGACCCCACTCCAAGCCTCTTCCTGCCTTTTTCCCCCTCCACCCCTGCCTGCTGAGTGTCTTCTCCCTGCAGGGTGTTCAGGAGCCCCAGAGCCAGCCTGTGGGGGAACCCCCGGAGGTGGGCTGGGACTATGCCCAGTGGAAGCAGGAGCGGGAGCAGATCGACCTAGCCCGCCTTGCTCGGCACAGAGATGCACAGGGTGACTGGCGCCGCCCGTGGGACCTGGACAAGGCCAAGCCCACGTGGGTGGCCGGGCTGGGCAGCTTGCTGGGCTGGTGTCCTTGTGGTGCCGGGGTGGAGCTTGGAGGGCTGCAGGGACCCTCCTTGGGGTGAAGAGGACCTTGCTGGGGCTCTCTGGTCAGGCCCAGGATTCAAGGCTCTGTGTGCGCACTGGGTCTCCCATCTTTCTTGGGCCTACCATCTCCCTGCTGCCTTCAATTCTGGGACTGGGCTTGGAGGAAGTGGTGTCAGGGTGGGGCCCACAGTAGCTTCTGTGCACTAGCAACCTGACTCCCTTGTCTGTCTACACAGGCTACAGGACTGCAGCCAGCTGAGGGAAGAAGGCCTGGCCAGGGCGGGCAGCAGAAGGGGTAAGCCCACACCCACTTCGTCCCTCCCCTTCTTGGCTTTGTTCATCTTTTACCCCCTTATCCTCTCTTTTCTCTATCTCTTAGTTTCCTACTTATTTTCAGAGCTGAAAGGAAGCCTTGGAGAACATCTTCCTTCCTCTCCCTTGCTATCAGAGGAGGGCACCAAGACCTCCCATCCTCCCCTCTGAGCCCACAGCTCTTGTCCAGGTTCTGACCAGAAGGCCCCAGAAGGAGGCTCAGTGGAAGCCTGCCTTGGGGTCTCTTCGAGGTCCTGGTCCCTACTGGGTGAAAGTCCTGGTGGTCCTGCCCCGGGCCTTCTGTAGAAACAGCTCTGTGGATTTCTGGTCTCCTTGTTTTATATATAAAGAAGCTGTGGCCTGAGAGTTGGGGCCAGACACCCAGCCATGGAGTGGCAAAGCTGACACAGGACCTGACTCTTCTGACCCCTAGGCCAGGGTGCTTTTGGGTAGGCAAAACCCATGACTGGCCCCGAGGACTGACAGCTTCCTGAGGCTGGAAGATTTGGTGTTCCTGTTTTGGATCTTTTGTCACCCCACCTTTCCCCACTTCCTTTGTCCCCTGCAGGTCCCAGGAGCCACCGGAAACTACAGCCCCCACCATTGCTCCCTGATGGAAAAAGTGAGTTGGGGAGGAGGAGGGTCTGGGTCCCGTCAGCTAAAGAAGGAGCGGCTGCTATGGGCCTCTTCTCTCTTTGGATTGTGGACCATCTCTTGCAGGTCGGGGCAGGCAACCCAGCAGATCCTTGGTGGCACCAGCTGCAGGCAGCAAAGTCCGGGGCAAGGAGAGGCTGACTGGCAGGGCCCGAAGGTAACAGGTGGCAGGGGACAAAATCAAGGCGGGCATCTGGGTGTCCCAATTTCCTGGACCAGCACAGGCCCAGGTGCCAGCTTTGTCCCTGGGGCCCCTACCTCCTGGCTGACTGCTGCCTGGCGACAGGTTAATGAGATGCTGGGAGAGGCCATCAGCAAAGGCAGGAGAGAGAGCCTGGTGCTCAGGGAGGCCAGTGGTAATTACAGCAGCTCCCTTCCCCTGGGAAGTGAGGTGTGCCTTTCCCAGGCAGTGCAGGCAGGGACATGCCTGGAGTCCCCACAGAACTCAAGGTGCTGCAGGCTTGGCCATAAACAGCAGCTGGGGGCCCAGGATGGGGCCAGAGTGGGTGGCATTCAGGGGAAATAGTTGGATTTAGGGAACAACATCAGGCTTGGGAGGGGGAAGGATCCTGGAGCCACATTCTGGCTCTGATCCCAGTCTGAGACCCTTGGGATTTGGCTTATCCCAGGGGTTTCTTTTGGGAGGAGGTGGTGGTCGAGAGGAAGTGGAGGCCCAGAGAGGGTAGAGGTTCAGAGGAGGTGGAGGCCCCTTGTCTCTTGTCCTGCCATGGCTACTGCTCTCTGCTGAGGGCTATGGGGCTCTTGGGAGAGTCTGGATCACCCCTGGGATTTCTCCACTGCCCAATGAGAGACATAAACCATGGGATCCCAGCTCAGCTGTCCTTACTGGCTCTCAACTCTACCCCACCCCTCTATTCAGGCAGGTGGACATGGGCCGCCGGCTCTGGAGTGAAGTGGGGTAGGGTGTACCATTGCGCTTTGTTTCTACAGGTGGGATGTGAAGGAAGACAAGGAGGAGCTGGAGAGTCAGGAGGTAGGTACTTGAGTATAGGATGGGGCAGGCTGGGGACGTGAGCCCTGCATTCACCAGCCACTGGGGGTGTTCTCTTGTTTTAGGGAAGCCAAAGCACCAGAGAGACTCCCAGTGAGGAGGAGCAAGCACAGAAGCAGAGTGGGATGGAGCCGGGCCATCTGGGGAGCACCCCTGCAGCCAGCCGAGCCCTGGCATCCCCAGAGGGGCCAAAGGGGGAGTCAGCAGCTTCCACAGCTGGCTCAGTGCCCTGCTCTCCACAGGAGCCTGACTTGGCTCCTCTTGACCTTTCTGTAGGAGGGGCTGGCATCCCTGGGCCTAAGGAGGGCACGTGTTTGCTCAATCCGAGGCCTGAGGCCCAGGAGAGCCCTGTGTCTTGGCCAGATGGCTCTGAGCAGCAGCCCCTGGGGTGGAATAATCACCAGGCTGAGCTGGAAGTCCAGACTTGCCCTGAGCCACAGAAAGGAGCAGGGCCTCCAGAGCCCAGAGAAGACAGGTCTGGTAAGGCTGGGGCCCAGCAGGGCCTGGCACAGAGAAGCTGGCCCCTGAGAGGAGGCAGCCAAAGGCTGAGAGGCACAGCAGGTGTGAGGCGCAGGACAGGGCGCCCTGGTCCTGCAGGAAGGTGCTGAACACAGCTCCTGGGAGCTGGGGAAGCTGGGGGGAGGGAGAAGAAAAGGGAAGCACTCCATTAGGAGCCCTCCATGTGATGGCCATGTGGTTGCTGTGGCTTGTGCCAGTGTCACTGAGCAGTGTGGCAAACTCGCCAGCATGACCACCTTGTGAGGGCAAGGAGTGGCCTCCCTGCAGCTCACACATTCATCCCTGTGCACATGTGTGTTTTCACTTGTGGGCACAGCCCCTGGTGTATTCCTATACTGGTGCCTGGCATCTGAGGTTAGTGCACCCTGACCTGGGCCTACTGCTGCTCAGGCCACAAGCCTTTTCCACCATAACGAGAGAACAAGGCTTAGTGGCACCTACCACCTGGCTCTCCATCACCCCTCAGGGCCTGGACTCCCCTTCCAGCTGCTGGCTTCCACTTCTAGCCTGGGCTGGAATCCCCCAGTCCCAGATTCCCAGGATGCCCAACCAGGGAAATCCTGAGGCATGGAGGACGGGAGGCCACACAGCTGGCAAGGTCTGGCCTGGGCAAAGAAGAGCAGAGCTCATGTCTTTTCAGTGAAAAGGAGGATCTCTGGAAAGTCTTCCTCTCTGAAATGGGGTGGGATGGGGAGGGACAACCTCCTGTCCCCACAGCAGGATGGGAGAGCTCACTCCCAGGCCCCCACACCCAGGTCAGACATCACGTGCACCCTGAACAGAGGCAAGGGCCTGGCCCCGCAGCCTAGGGTCATTTCCTGCTCTCTCCACTTCCTTTCCCCACCGCCCTGCACTAGCACCAGGGCCAGGCAAAGGCAAGAATCAGACAGGGACTCCACAGACAGAGAACAACTTCCAGTTAAGTATGACATCAGGACTTGTCTTTCCTACTAAGCCTCCATCCCCACCCCTCCCCTGAGGCCCACGTCTGCTGAATTATCCGGACTCCGCACAAGCTGTGGCTTCCTCTCAGTTCAACAAACATTTCCTGAGCACCCACTACCAGTAATCCAGCCGGTAGGCGATGGAGACTGCCAGCAGGAGGGAGGGAAGAAACCCAGTCATCTGGCAGATCTGTGCTGTTCTGGGTGGGAGCTGGGGGCAGGATGGTGGTAGGAGCTCTAGGGGACCCTCCCACCTCTGCCTGGCAGAAGCAGTGCCTTCTTTCTTGTTACGTGTGCCTTCTGCTCCCGAGCCCTGGTCTGGACCTCACCGCGTGGTCCCCTCTGCTCCCTCCTCTCTGGTCCTGCCATGGCCGCCTCTCTCTGCTAAGGGCTGTGGAGCTCTAGGGAGTATCAGGGTCACCCTGAGATTTCTCCACTGTCCAATGTGAGGCCTAAACTGTGGGGTCCCAGCTCAGCCTTCCTCACTGGCTCTCAACTCCACCCCAGCCCTCTATTCAGGAAGGTGAGGCATGTCTCTTCAGCAGACCAGACTGTTTTGAGAAGTGCTTCTCAGGCTGGGCGTGGTGGTTCATGCCTGTAAGCACTTTGGGACGCTGAGGCGGGCAGATCATGAGGTCAAGAGATCAAGACCACCCTGGCCAACATAGTGAAACGCCATCTTAAAAAAAAAAAAAAAAAAAAGGCCGGGCACGGTGGCTCAAGCCTGTAATCCCAGCACTTTGGGAGGCCGAGGCGGGTGGATCACGAGGTCAAGAGATCGAGACCATCCTGGTCAACATGGTGAAACCCCGTCTCTACCAAAAATACAAAAAATTAGCTGGGCATGGTGGCGCGTGCCTGTAATCCCAGCTACTCAGGAGGCTGAGGCAGGAGAATTGCCTGAACCCAGGAGACGGAGGTTGCGGTGAGCCGAGATCGCGCCATTGCACTCCAGCCTGGGTAAAAAGAGCGAAACTCCGTCTCAAAAAAAAAAAGTGCTTCTCATACTTTAACTGAAGAGTCGTCAGATTTCAATGGCCTGGGGAGGGTTTAGGGTCTCGCTGTATCACCTAGACTGGATACAATCCAGTGGTGCCATCATGGTTCACTGCAGCCTCGAACCCTTCACTCAGGCAATCCTCTCACCTCAGCCTCCTAAGTAGCTGGGACTACAGGCATGCCACCGTGCCTGGCTAACTTTTGTGTTTTTTGTAGAAGCAGGGTTTCACCGTGATGCCCAGGCTGGTCTCCAACTCCTGGGCTCAAGTGATCCTCTTGCCTTGGCCTCTTAAACTGTTGGGATTACAGGTGTGGAGCCACCATGCCTGGCAGAGAATTCATATATATATATGTGTGTATTTTTCCTCTGGATTCGTCTGAAGCAGAGAGAATTCATATTTCTAAGAGGCTTCAGATGAACCCCATGGTGGTTCCTGGACCATGCTTTTTAGTAGTAAGGGTTTGCACTAGAATATATGGAGGGCTGGGGGTGAAGAGACTCTAGACTGTAAGAGTTGGTGGCTATGTAGGGGAGGGTGGAGTGCTACCCCTGTCAGGTGGTGGGGGCTTCCTGGCTTCAGAGTTGGGTGGGAGACTTGGGGAAGATGCTTTGGAAGGCAGTGAGTGGGTGGTGTCAACTTCTGTTAGTGCAGTGGGAGAGCTGGTCAGGGAGGGGACAACGTGAAGCGGGCAGAGGCGGTTGGTGTGGGGTTGATCAGAGGAATTTTGGAAAGGCTTGGAAACATCCTAAGCATGTGAGACACGTCTATGCCAGGGCGAAGACTCCGAGCTCAAGTTTTTCTCTTGCCTTCTAGTCACAGGAACATGGCTTTGGAGTGTGACACTTGCCTAGGAATCCATGACTCCCAAAGGATGAGGCTAGGGGTAGAGGAGGTTCAGGCAGAGCCCTTGGATTTTGGAGACACCAGGCAGATGTCTCCAAAAAGTATTGTGATCAAGAATCTGAATTATAAGATTCACAATCTGCTCCCCAACCCAGTGCTGCCAACTGTACAGCTCTGTCTTCACAAGGGGCATACGCTAGGCTCGTCTGACCCTGGTGAGGATGCAGGAAGTAGGCAGGGCCCTGGTTCAGCCCTCACAATGGCACTGAAGCAGGAGAGAAGGCTGTGGGGAAGTAGGGCTTGTCTCCAGAAGGATGTCAGGAGGAGGGATGTCACAGGAGTTACAGGCGTTGGCAGGAATGCAGACTGGCACAGGACCTCGCAGGAAGATGGTAGTGTAGGCAGGTAACATAGAGCTCTTCTCATAAAAAGAGAGCTCTTCTGCAGTATAAGGGAAGTGGTAGTTATGGTGGTAACCCCCGGCTATCTGTCCAGGTGGGTGCCACCCCTCCTGCTCTAGGAGGGAAGCAGGCATGGAGCAGGAGGGAGGTGCAGTGAGACACCCCTCCACGGACCATGGCATCATGGGAAGCTGGTTCTACCTCTTCCTGACTGCTTTGTTTAAAGACCTGGCTGGGAGCCTTCCTTTTGGGTACACTTCTCTTCTCCAACCAACAGACAAGACTACTCTTCAAAGGTCAAACGTCTTCATGAAACACAGCTGCCAGAAGCCCAGGCACAGGGCTGGGGGCCTGGAGAAAGGAGGGTACACAGGAGGAGGGAGGAGCCTGTAGGGAGATGTGCTTCACCTAAGGTCTCAAAACAAGGAGGGCAGAATAGGTAGAGGCCTCTCCGTCCCAAGTCCATCATTTTTGACAGATGGTGGGAAGGAAATGAAACAGACCAGCCTGCAAGAAAGACATGTGTTTTGATGACAGGCAGTATGGCCAGGTGGTACAAGCACAGGCCTTTGAATCCGACGGACTGAATCTGAACCCAAGGCCGCTGTCAACCGGGTGACCTGGGTCAATTTTAGCCTCTAAATGCCTCAGTCTCCTTATCTGCAAAATGAGGCTTGTGATACCTACTTTGAAGGGTTCTGAGAAAATTAAAGATAAGAGTCTGCAAAATAGTCTACAGCCATACCACCCTGAACACGCCCGATCCATCTGATCTTGGAAGCTAAGCAGGGTCGAGACTTGTTAGTACTTGGATGGGAAGAGTATGCAAAATATACCTGCCCGCAGTTGGACTCTCTCTTAACAGTAGCCTGGTACACAGAAGGCACTCAGTAAATATTTGTTGAATAAATGAAGTAGTGATTTGGTGTGATCTCTGTCTACTTTGTTTTCTATCTTTTCTTTAGCTTCTCTTCTAGCCTCATCTTTGCTGGGGGTGGGAGTCAGCGTATTTTCTGGGAATCAAGGAATGGTCTATAAAGTTTATCTGGCCCTCCAGGCAAGCTTCCTTCAGTCTCATGGGGTGGGGGGGAGGGTCCAGTGGAGTCTCAGCCTCGAGCAGTGCCCCTGCTTTACCAAGGAGTATTCTTCGACCTTCCCCACTGACTCCATCCCACTTAACCCTTCACCCTGCCACAGCTCACAGGGGTTCTTCCTCTCTTCTGTCTACCTCAGTAGAAATCTCACACACACCACAGTTTTTTGCTTATTTTCCCCAGAAACAAACCCTCTTGAGGAGTTTGCTGCATGTGTCCCAGAATTGTTTTGTCACCCAAAGGAGCAGCATGACTGGAGTTTGCTAGGGTCAAGGAAGAGGAACTGGGGATCCTTGGAAGCAGGAGAACCTAGCTATCTAATAAGGCACAAGCTTGGAAGGTTGGACCACCAGTCAACTCCAGCCCCAACCCTGTCAGGGACAAGAACCACAGAAAAAGGTGGCACTCACCCCCCAAAAGAACGAGGAACTGTCAAAAATCCAAATACGGCCGTATTTTCTTATCTTAGGGTCTAAATCAAGGGAGGGGCTGAGGGAATAGGAGAACTAAAAATACCATGTCACTTCTGCTCGAGTCACTTATCCATGTCCACATACCCCACACACATCTCTTTCTGAGCAAGGGTTATCAGGGCTCATGAGGAAAGGCTGACGGGTTGACCACAACCCCACCGAAGGAGAACTCGAGGCTGGGAGAGGGAAGGATAGCGGCAAGCAGAAAGCATGGACTGCAGCTGCTTTCTCTCAAGTCTGCTGAGCCTTACGTCACAGCTGCTCATTAAGCACCCACTTGACGCCGGGGAAGTGAAATAGCCCAGACCTGGCACCAGAAAGAACAAATGTGGCACCCACTGCTCCTTTTAAGGACTGGCTCAAGCAGCAGCAGGCCTCAGGGCAGGAGGTGAGGCAAACACAGCAGTACCTTCAGGAGAGGGAGGGGATGGCTCAGGGCTGCCTCCTTCTTAACAAGCTCTCCAGGGCAAGTTCTGCGGCAACTGTCAAAAAATAATGGACAATGCAGCCTTTTTCCCTTTTCTTACAAACACTAGGCACACTGTTTCCTCTTCCCCCAGCAGGGCAGCTGGCTTCAACCAAGAGAAAGGGTCAAAAGGCACCTCAATAACCATCTGTCAAAACAGAAATACCCTACCCATAAGTTACAGTATCAGAGAAAAAGGCTGGGCCAGTGGTTCGGACTTCAGCGTGCATCAGCATCACCTGGAAGGCTGGTTACCACAGAATACTGGGCGTCACTTCCTGCATTTCTTCTTTACTTGGTTTGGGATGTGGCCTAAGCTGTCATGGTTATAACACATTCCCAGGTGACGCTGGTGCCGTTGGTCTGGGCACACTGGTGTAAAGTTTACCACCTACCCCTTCACATTTCTTTCTGTGCATATTGCCCAAGAGATAGATATTCCCTTGAAAATATATAACTTCATTTGTACACGTTGTACTTTTATTCCTAAGATCTCAAAGCCCTTTCATATCTACAACCTCCATTTGTTCTTGGGAATGCCATTTGGTTAGCAGAAAAGAGAGGTAAAGGGCCTTAACTAACGCCATTGTTGAGTCCCCAGGCTTCCTATCTTCCAGTTCAGGGGTCCCTCCCAAGAACACACAGTCTCCCTGCCCAGGGCCTTGTGATGCTGTGAGCTGTGTATACCTCTGAGCCTGGTTGCTGTGACTCTACACCACCCACGCTACCAACAGGGAGCTGAGGGAGCAGGTGGGTCTCCAGGACACAGGGGTGGGGAGACCTCAACTAATGACTCTGAACACTGAGGTGGCAGAGAAAGGTATATGTATTTCAAAGCAAAGCCTTGGTAATCAACACAATTGCTTTTTTTTGGACAAGTTAGTTTTCGGACTTTTAAGGCTCACTTAGCACACTGCAGACACCAAATAAAGATCTAAACTAAATTAAAGTTCATGAATTAAAGGTAATGGTTTGTGGAAAATATCCCTAAGGATATTAGCTAAAATCGTATTGCTATTTAACTGATAAGCTATGGCAAATACAGAATACTGAAGTGAACAAAACAGGGTAGTTTGACAAGGGAAGACTCTTGCAGGCATGACTGAATTCCTTGAAGGCAATTTTCTGGTCCTTTAGTGGTAGCTTAACAAATATTTATAGAATTGAATGGGGCACAGGATCCAGTGAAGAGCACTGACCAGGTGCCTCCCATACAGGGTGTTTCTGCACTTGGGGTGGAAAGCCTGGTAGAGTCTAGGTGAGTGGTAAAGAGGTTTGTTTGTTTGCTTTTTCAATTAGCTACTGAGGGGACAAAAAGCATAATACAGGCTTTCTGGAAGCAGAAAACCACAAGATGTGTCAACAAGTAAAACAGATGTAACCAAAAATCTGTCGACAGAGCAGGTATGTTTATAGCTTAACAGGCTGCAAGGCTGGGATCTAGGAGACAGCGAATGGGTCACATATTCTGCAGGTCCGTAAGCACCAAATGACCGCTGTGGACTTCTGGCACCTGGAAAGAACAGGAAGACCAAGCCCGAGTCCTTTCAACTGGGAAATAAAAAAAAAAACCTGAGGCCAGAGATACCAGCGTAGCTACGATTTGCAGGGGTTTCTTTAGCAACCCACCTCCTTCAACCAGATTATGGGCTGTGGATACGGGTATACAAGTAGATTATGACAGAGACATCACAATGATACTAAGGCTGATTCCATCCAACGTGTTGATCAACTCAGTGATCAACAAATCCTGAGTACCCACTGCCAGGCGCTGAGTGAATGCTGGTCAAAACAGGCAAAGCCACTGCAGTTTCTCCTTCCACCGAGGGAGATGGGAAACAAAAAGTACAGCTGTGGCCCTTTTGTTACTGAATTGCAATTCCAGAAATACCTCCATTCTCTGTAGACAGGAAAAGGAGGACAGTTATTACCCCCTTTAAATAGCTATGGTAGCCCTAAAGCTTGCGACCTGACTTTTCAGCTCTCCTTAAACAAACATGTAGAAACAAGTAGATGCTCCGCATTCGGCATTTCAAGACAGGATATAAATACTTGACTAAAGAACACATTATCTCAGAATTCCCCAGCGAAAACTGAAAACAAGGTAGACAGAAAAGCTTCCAAAACATGGTCTCATACCATGGGAAAATCTAGAGCTGTTAGGAAGAGAAGTATTTCTTATGCTTAAAACCTCGGAGGAACACTTCATTGTACCTTAATGGGGAAAGTAAAGACACCTTCACAGACTCAGCCTAATGGGTTCCCTCCCTGACCCTCTACCCCTCAAAACTTTACTTTAGAAATAGGCTTATCTCTTTCTTCAAGTTCAGACTGTCAGGGAATAAATGAAAGCACACCGTAACTTCTAATATAAGCAAACACCTAGAAATAGTCCTGGAGCAAAGCCGTTGAAGGAAAGTGACCCCCTTTGCACATGTCTCTCCTCCCTGGCTTAAAACCTCATGGACAATTTTGCAGCTGATTTCTATCTAACCCTTGTAAATAAAGCTATTCAGACCACTGCTCCCCAGCCAAGCAGGCTCCCACTGTATATATTGCTCTATGTGCCCAACATGTGAAACTGCCGTGGGCAGCTGCAGAAGCCACATGTCACTGTCTGCAAAAAGGAGGGGCCGACCAAAAGAGCCTCGGAAACTCTTTCACTCTCCTTCTGCTCTGCCTTACCAAGCCCTCTCTCAGAAAGCCATTGTGTAGGCTGAAGAGGGAAATAAAAGAAGGGCGGGCTTTTTCCATGCCTCCCTGCCGACTACAAGGTAATGTAAAAGAACAGTAGCTACCCCCCAACAGCTCTGCTGAAGTACAGGCCTCAGGGGGCCCCACTGACACTGGCTTCTCATTCCGGATTTATACGGGGCAGCATTGTCTAATAATGAGCTGAGCTCAATTGCTTACCATGTATTTTGCAGCATAACTAATCCCTTATATTTGTGCTTTTCACCCACGTCTTTTTTGTTTGCTTGAAGGAGAGAAAAAAAAACCACCTTACCTTTGAAGCAACCTACACCTCAGCCATTTGGCGCTCTTGCCTCATCCATGGTAAACAAAGCTCACGCTGGCCTTTCTGGTGTTGGCACTTGAGTTATCTAGAGGCCAATGGTTTAAAGGTGAGGACAATGTTGCTATCAGGCAGCTTATTCTCACCTCAGTGCTTAGCCAGCTAAACGTTTAAATCTTAATATTCATGCTTACTGGTCCCTTCTCTTGGACAGTTAGGCATCTGCTTCTGTAAAGCAGAACTTTTTCTCAGCCTGTTTAAGGTTGGCAAAAGGTGGCTGAGCTAGAGAGCACTGTTGTTGCCACCCCGGACTGCTTCCCGATTAAGATGGATTCTGCCACCCTTCACTAATCAAATTCATTCAAGCCATCAGGCACTGAGTACAGCAGGGCAATTGCTTTTTCCTCCTCAGCCTATTCATCACCATCCATCCATCACACCTCAGACCACTTACTCTTCCAACCTGTACTTCTTCTCCATAAAGCACAGTAAGAGAAATGATCAACTTACACAGGCTTAGGCAGAGTTCTTAGAATGTATTTTTGTTCACCTGAAAAATAAAACTTTTAAAAAATATACAGGACTTTTTGAGTACAGGTATATCTTAAATGGCTGAATTATAAATAATGTCTCTGGTCATGTTCACAGCTAGGGCTGGAGCAAATGTCCCAATTCCAGTAAAGGCTTTGGAGAGTTAGAAGGCCAGCAGCTGGACCTATGAGTGGCCTCTCTAGACTCTGATCCATCCCAAAGTGAATTTAAACAGTCCAGAAAGCAGGCATCAGAAAGGGGACAGGGAAGTGGACTCCCAGATGTTCTACAAGTTCAAAGGATTCTTGGAATAAGAGATCAATTTACAAATTATTAAAATATAGGACTAAAAATTCACACAGTAAATATAAATTACAGGCTATTATTGAAGTTATAAAGTGGCATTTTGTTTCTTCCCCATCTCACACCAAAAATGTAAAGGCCTCATAGGCTTCCCAATGACTTAAGTCCTAGTCAGCTGCTAAGAAATCTGCTCTAGCCAAGAGACCCTGGGGGTGTTACCAGCCTGCTGGTAGGCTGTGACAGCTCAGTTGCTATTATGGTACCCACAACAGGACATGGCTTAAAGCAAGGCTGTTGTCCTGTAAACTTGGATCAGAGCTAACTACAGTATAGGCCTGAAAACTGGAGAGACAAACTGTTTCAGGACTCAGGTGGGTAAGTTTTTTTTTTTTTAAATAGTGCATTTCCCAAAAAGGAAACACTAAAGGGTCTGATATCTCATCACTACCCACACTCAATTGCCTAAAAGCAAGTGGCAGAAGGAAATGGAATCCAAATTGAGGAAGTATACTTCTTGCTGCCCCAGAGCTACACGTATGTAATTTCTCTCTCTGTTTCTAGTCTCCTTTATACAATTACAGGCTGCATTTAAGTAGGGCTTATCAGAAAAGGTAAAGACAACCAATTCAACCTTCCCATGGTTGGTCTATTAACTGGCTCTCAAAGCACAATCCTGGGTTTGAAGCCCACCTTCCAGCATTTCTGATTCTGTAGTATAACTCAAAACCAGAGGATGTGTGATCAAAGCTCTGGTGCCACAACAGATTTCATCCCAAATCGCAGGGCTTTGTCACTACAGGCTCAGGAAAGAGGGAAGGCAAAAGTGATTGCCGGAACAAGACAACATTTTGAGGAGCAGAAAAAAAAAGATAAAAACACTTGCCAGTCATTCTACTTACAAAAGTTTGCTCTTCCTAAAAGAATTCTGTGAGGGGAAGGCCAGGATTGAGGCATAGCAGCATTGCTCTTTCCCTTCCTTCCTCCCTGGCCCATATCCAGATAGTGAGGGCTGCAACAAGAAGCTTCTTTGGTGGGGGCACTAGGATGGAAAGAGGAGGGGATCAGTACATTCCCCACCCTCCCTAAATTGCTTCTACTTCACCTAAGGCTTTCCACAGCCATGTTAACAGTCTAAGAATGATTATACTCTTTTGTGTAAGAACGTCATAAACTTAAATTTCAGAAATAGAAGGGGAAGAGGGGAAAGAGGGAGTGATTTTAAGAAGCCGTGTTTGTGCCCTTCTGGCCAGGTGTACTTTGAGGGCCAGCAAATAGCCCTTGCTTGGCCCCTTCAGTCAGTAGCTACCCAGGGTGTGGGAGGATATACATAGAATTCTATGTGATTATAGCTTCTAGTGCATATGTCAGCAACTATATACAGGGATCTAGAAATTTAATGCATCTCTGGCCACTGAAACTAGGTTGACATACCTGAGCTCCACTACTTTTGGTGCCCTCCTCCTTTCGACAGCTTCAGCTTACTTAAAAAGAGCTCCTACAGCTCCCTCCTTCCCCTGAGTCTTGGGGGAAAGCCCGAGTCACCCTGCATGTAGGATACACCAGACCTAGCGGCGCAGAAGGTTTCGGTGCTGGGATCTCCCCACCCCTCCCCCATCCCCCTAGGGCTCAGGGCCCTGGTGCAGCACGGTCCTGGGCAGCAGCCCCCCAGCCACCCAGCCCCCCGGCGAATCGTGGTCCCTTGGCTGAAGATGTGGCTGCGGGCCGCCAGCTCCGGGACCCCAGCCGGCGATGGTGGGAGTGTGGGGGGGCGTTCACTCCCGTGGGGGTCACTCCCGCGGGCTCTCCACCCTATCCTGATGCGAAGTCCTTTCCTCTGGGCTTGGGGATGATGGTTCCCGGCCGCCCCTAGCGCAGAGGGCTTCAACGACTCCCGGGCGCCGCCGCCGCTTCCTCCTCGTCCTCGTCCGGCCCCCGAGGCCGCTCAAGCGGCCCGACCGGGGGGCTGTCCGCGGGGGGCTCCGGAGGCGCCGGACGCGCCGCCTGCAGTGGGGGAGCGTCGCGCGGCGCCTCGCGGCGGGACGACCCGGTGGTGTTGGGCCCCGCCGCCGCCGCCGCCGCTCCCGAAGTCCCGGACGGGCCGGTGGCGTTGGAGCCGCCGGGGGGCGGGCCAGCGGCTCCCCCCGAGGTCCCGGCACCCACCGGCTGCCAGATGAGGCTATAGTAGACGGCGAGCACGATGGCGGCCAGCGACACGGAGAGCACGTAGGCGAACACGGTGGCGAGCCGGACCCACTTCTTGTTGGTCTTGGCCGCCATCTTCGCCTTCTTGTCCCCGGTGTAGGTGGCCGGCTTGCCCCGCTCGGCCGGGGCCGCGTCGCGCTCCTTCATGGGGGGGCCCCGGCCTTTGCCCCGGTGCTCCACGGCCCCGGCTGGAGGGGGCCTGGCGGCCTGCAAGGACTGGGCAGGGGGCGGCCCGGCGCCCTCGGTTCCCGGCGGCACCGCTTTCCGCCGCCGCTCCTCACGCCGCCCGCCTGCAGCCCGCCACCGCGTCGCTGCAGCCGCCGCCGGGGCCTGGACCAGTCACCGCCGCCAGCGCCGCCGCCGCCGCCGGCCCGCCAGCTGTTTCCCCGCCGCCGCCACAGCCACAGCCGCCACAGCCGCCCGGCTCCGCGTCCCCATCCGCCGCCACGCCGCCGCGCGCTCAGCCGCCTTCGCCGCCGCCTGCCCGGCCGCCGGCCGCCCGGTCTCCAGTGGCCGCGCGGACCGCGCGCTCCGCTCCAGACCGGCTCCCCCGCCTCGCGCGCCGGCAACAAGGGGCGGGGAGAGCGCTGCTGGGGGCTGCCTCTTAAAAGGGCGACGCCGGGGTCCGGAAGTGCCGCGAGGGGAGACGGCTGCTGCTGGGCGCCGCGAGCCCCGCCGGGACGCCCCGTTAAGGGAGAGTTAAGGGAGGCTGGCTCTTAAACGGGCGACGTCGCCGCGGTCTTGCAGTCTGGCGCGGCGTAGACTGGAGCCCTAGGCACTTCTTTAAAAGGGGGAACGGCGTAGTGCGGGGCGGAGTGCGGAGCTGGAAGGGGGCGGTTGGAGCCTGAGCTGTCAACTCTGGCGCCTCCCCGCTCCGCCCCGAGGCTCCAAAGTGACAGGTGGAATAGCAGCCCGTGCTTCGGACCCCAGGCCTCGGTTTACCCCAAACCCCGTGGGAGGGGACGGTAAGCTGGAGAGGGAGGACACCACACTCCAGCTCTCAGCTCGCACTACGCTCCGCGTACCCTCTGGGAGGGTCTCCCAGGCCGGTTCACAGCCAAAGAGCCTGGCTCACGCCCCAGACAGGCACCTGGAGCGCGCACTGGAGCCGCAACTGATTGTGTTCCTTTTTTCTACCGGGTCCAGGCTGGGCTTCGGAGCTCTGCTGGAGTCTTCCTAATTCCGTACCCCGACCCGCCTCACCCTCCAATCCTGAGCCTCCCAGACAGAGCCACGGTCTGAGCTGTTCTCCAGACTCGCCCGCCACCTTAGTCCCGAAGTTCGCAGCAGGTCGCAGGTCCCGCCTTTTGGGTCTTCCAACTCCTGGGTTTGGCGTGGATTTGGACCCAAGGGGCTGCACTGAACCTGAGGAGTTTAACTCTCAGGGTTCCTAGAGCGTTTTCAATCTCAGATCCCCTCCAGACCGCAAGGCTTGAGCGGCTGTCCCTTCCCCCCTTTCCCATCTGTGGTTTGTCTTCTTTGGTTCCAGGCCAGGGGCCACGCAGGGGGCTCTTGTGCCTGCTCTCGGGACCTCCTTGGTGCTAACAACCCTTAAGGCTCGGATTCTCCCTTGCGGCTTTACTTGTGCCCTCCCCTTCCCTCCGCTCTCCCTCTCCCTGCCTTCTCTCCTCCCCATTCCCTCTCTATAAGGCTTTTCAGAATTCTGGTTCCCTCCTCGGATCCTACTTCCTGTGTTCCCAGAACTGGACTTGTGGACTGCCTGGGTGTATGAATGAGTGAGGGACACTTGCCTGGGCGTGTGTTGGGGAAGAGGACTGTGGTTCTGATGGGGTTCTGTGGATGAACTCTCAGGCCACTGCAAGTGTGAGCCTGGCTTGGCTTCTACCCTGTGTGGTAGGATCCCCTCTGCCCTTCTCACTTCCCCTCCTAACGCTGCTGCCTTGCCACCTCAGCAGCACAGAAGTCAAGTGGCTACCAGAGCTGAGTGTGCTAGTGGACTGCTGGAACCACAGGCCTCTAACCCAGCCTCAGTCTCATTCCTGATCCAGGCCCAGGTGTGGGGCTGCCACTAGTAATGGCTAGCCAGACGCTATTTCAAGGAAAAGGCTCCTTTTTTACTTTCTGAGACATTTCAAGGATATTGGAAGTTTGGAGTGTTTATGGTCTTTTGTGGGCTTATGGGAAAGAAATAACCCACTCCTTCTCCACCCTGCTCCTAAGTTGGCCAGGGCAGCCTGTTGACTTAAAATTCTTGAATTGTCTCTGGAAGCTGTCCTCTCTTCTCTCCCCTGCTCTAGGGCCTTCCTGGCAGGACATATCACACAACTATCCCATGGTGAATTCTTAAAGATTCCAGGCAAGGCCAATACATAGCTTCCTTCAGTCCCCTTTCCAGAATGCACTCCATATTGCTTCTCCATATTTCTGTTGCAAATTAAATGCCTTTCTTCTTGCTTGGTTCCCAGCGGAGTGGGGAATCAAACAGCATGCCACTTTTCTATACCAAAGAATAATAAACTTGAAGTCTTTATTCAATTCCTCTCACTCTATCTTCTCTAAAAGAAACAGTGCCAGATTCTTTAACCTGTCATCAATAAACCCAATTTATTATCTGGATTTACATAGTGTCTTTTACCCCAGGAACTGAAATGCTTTCAGATATAATTGAGCCTGCCCTCCCTGGTGTCTGAGCCATTAAGAAACCATTAGTGTTCTCCTGTTGCAGAAAACTAAATGGCCCCCTAGTGGCCTGAAAGTGAACATGCCTCCCCCCACTAAGAACAGGCAGGGATCAGAGAAAGCAGAGAATCAAGGCAGCTTAGGGACAGAATGGGCCCAAAAGATCACCTTTTGTGAATACCTCTGTGGACCCTAGAGCCTCCTCAACAAAATCCCTGGGGAGTCCTCAGCAGCGTCAGCCCAAAGGCCATCTGGGGTGATGGTGTACCTTATTGTCTGCTCCCTGAGGCAGCCCTTTACGGCTTTGGAAATTTCTGACCAATGATGACAATAACCGTGCCCTTAGAATGCGCTGGGCACTATACCAAGACCTTACATTCCTTGTCTTATTTAGTCTCCCAAGGACCTGTCGGATAGCTCTATTTATCTTTATTTCATAGATGAAGTCCCTGTCTCAGAAAGGGCCAGGAACCTGCCCAAGGTCACATAGCCCTAATGCCCTGGAATTCAAAAGCCCTGATGGAATTCAGACCCTTGACTCCAAAGCATTAGGCTCTCAATCTCGTCTCTGCTCTGCATCATAGGCAAAGCTAGACTTTGTCTCTATAGTAGATATTGGAGGTTACTACCCAGGTCACCCTCAAGAGGGAGGTGCTCATTTCTCCACCTGTCAGGAGTGTTGGCTGTGATGACTCAGCTGCGACTGTCCCTGAGACTTGCCTTCTGGCACCAAAGGAAGCTGCCTCTCTCTCCTGACCTACAAGTCCAATACACAGAGCCAGATCACAATAAAGCCCAGTCAGAGATGTGCAGGGTCCCACTAGGGAAGAAGGCTAGACCACGAAGTTGTTTTGGAAGTAGCCAATATATACTGGCAGTAGCCAGGAGCAAATGTATAGGCTAGATCAAGGTGGGGTGTGGTGCCAAACATTACGTTGACCGAGGGAGACTTTGTTATTACAGGAGTATTCTGTGAATCAGGATGTCCTATTCCAACAAGGATCCTGGGAGAAAGGAGAAAGGCAATGGAAATGACAGAACTACCAAGGCAGAATGTGGAAGAAGGGTTTGAAAGCTCAGAGAAGCTGGCATGTTGTAGTGGGTATTCTATGTCAGGCCAGAAACCACTTAGGTTCTGCAGGAAGGCCCAGAAGATACTCTGGTTATGAAAGCAACAAGGAATGCACTGGTGAGAGGGGTGTTAGCATCCCTGAGAAGCTGTGTTTGGACTGTCCTCTGTAAGCCAGGCCTGACAGCAACAGGCCATTCCACACAGCAGTGGGGA
Source organism: Sapajus apella (assembly GCF_009761245.1). Lineage (NCBI taxonomy): Eukaryota > Metazoa > Chordata > Mammalia > Primates > Cebidae > Sapajus > Sapajus apella. The sequence goes on from NW_022437062.1 coordinate 436,687, forward strand.
TGACAGGACCATGAAATCATAGAAGCTAGATGGTACAACTGTTGTAGTGGAGTGGCAGTGGGGACAGTCCTGGCCAGTGGAGAACCATGGTTGAAGATGGTTGATAGCATAGCATCCCTGGGGCAAACAAGATAGGCAGCCAGTAACAGTACTGCTCTATCTATACCAGTGATTCTCAAATGTTTTAGTTTCAGGATCCCCTTACACTCTTAAAAATTGAGGTCTCTAAGCCTGACGTGGTGTCTCGTACCTGTAATCCCAGCTACTTGGAATGCTGAGGCAGAAGGATCACTTGAGCCCAGGAGTTCAAGATCAGTCTGGGCAAAATAGTGAAACCTCATCTCTACCAAAAAAAAAAAAAAAAAAAAAAAAGTTGAAAATTAGCTAGGCAGGGTGGCACGTGCCTGTAGTACCAGTTACTTGAGAGGCTGAAGCGGGAGGCTCACCTGACCTCAGGACTTTGAGACTGCAGTAAGCCATGATCATGCTACTGCACTCCAGCCTGGAGTATATATATATACACACATATATAAAAAATATATTAGATATATATATATTTCTCTCATATCCATTTTATATATATATATATATATATATGAGAGAGAGAAAGAGAGGTATCTAAAGGGATTTCACTTATGTGGATTATAACTATTTTAATTTGACATTTTAGAAATAAGACCAAGAGTTTTGCAAAATATTTATTAATTCATCTAAAGAATAATAAGCCCCATTACATGTTAACATAGATAATATATATTATTGTATTTTATTTTTCCAAGACAGAGTCTTACTCTCTGCCCAGGCTGGAGTGCAGTGGTACAATCTTGGCTCATTGCAACCTTCACCTCCTGGGTTCAAGAAATTCTCCTGCCTAAGCCTCCCAAGTAGCTGGGATTACAGGGGGCCCACCACCATGTCCAGCTAATTTTTGTGTTTTTAGTAGAGATGGGATTTCATCATATTGGCCAGGCTGGTCTCAAACCCCTGACCTTGTGATCCGCCCACCTCAGCCTCCCAAAGTGCCGAGATTACAGGCGTGAGCCACCACGCCTGTGCAGGTAATATATTTTTATGACAAAAAATAGTGCAAAGAGTGGCTTTGCTTTGTAAATTTGCAAATCTCTGGGATGTGGCTTTATACAGTGGAAGACAACTGGATCCTCATATCCACTTCTTTTTTTTTTTTGGAGAGGCAGAGGGGAAGGGTCTTACTTTGTCACCAGGCTAGAGTGTAAGTGGTATGATCTCAGTTCACTGCAACCTCCATTTCCCAGGTTTAAGCAATTCTCCCACCTCAGCCCCCCAAGTAGCTGGGACTTCAGGTACACACAACCATTTTACATATATATATATATAATGTTTTTTGTAGAGATAGGGTTTTGCCGTTTTACCCAGGCTGGTCTCAAACTCCTGAGCACAAGCAATCCACCTGCTTTAGGCTCTCAAAATGCTGGGATTACAGGCATGAGCCAATATGCCTGGCATCTCATATCTGCATCTGCATTTAATCTGCTGGCAATTTGTTGTTATGGTTAAAATATATGAAGAAAATCCAGCCTCACACAGACATGTAGTTGGAAAAGAGAGGAGCATTTTAACAGCCTTTTCAGATAATTGTGGCTGTTTTTCTTTGATATTACATCAAAACCCAACAAGTAGTATTTTCTTAAATGGTAGTTGAGATGTAGACTATGAAACTATATCAGTGAACTTTTTTGTACTCAATTACATTAAAGTCCGTTGATCTAACTTGCCCTTTGAATGGCACCTTTACCCATACATGATTATATAATATCCCGCTTTGATCATTTGGAAACATTGGTTCACTGAATTAAACATATCTTTGCAATATTGTTACATTTCACTATACAATAGAAAAAAATCATAAGTGGTAATATTATAAAAAATTTAAGGATTAGGAATCTAGGAAGCTCATAATAGTGCATACATGTTTTCTAAAATTCTAGTTTCTACTTGAAAACTCAAATTTTATCATTAGTAACAAACATTATCAGTTATTTTTTCTCATAGTGACAGGCTCACTTGGTTCAAATGTGAGAACACATCTGCCACATAGCCAAGTCTGCATAGCCATGGTTTTTCAGTCATTCTTTCTTTCACCGCAGCCTCCGCCTCCTGGGTTCAGGCAATTCTCCTGCCTCAGCCTCCTGAGTAGCTGGGATTACAGGCACGCGCCACCATGCCCAGCTAATTTTTGTATTTTTAGTAGAGACGGGGTTTCACCATGTTGACCAGGATGGTCTCGATCTCTTGACCTCGTGATCCACCCGCCTCGGCCTCCCAAAGTGCTGGGATTACAGGCGTGAGCCACCGCGCCCGGCCGCAGTCATTCTTTCAAGTAGAACTGGTGTTCTAAGAAAAAATCAGCTAGTTGAGCTCACAACCCAATCGCACAAGTGCTTTCCCCAAGAGAACCATTATATTTCCATGTGCAGTAGAGTACTTTCCATTGAATCACATGGACTATTAAAAAGACATGTATTTAAAGGTCATAACTTCATACAGTTTAACAATTGTTATTGTTTTGTTAAAAATATTCTGATGTAAAATGACTTTTTCCTCTTCTTTTTCTTTTCTTTTCTTTCCCCGTGTTTCTTTCTGCAATGAACTACTCATTCAGTTTGGTGTCACTGCCTTTGTTGGTTAAGATGCCAGAAGTTTTACCCATCATTGCTTTAGCACTATCAGTGCAAATGTAAACACAGTTAAAAAGGTAAATAACATGTTAGTATTATTATGAAAACAACTTTGACCTTGTGAAACCCCTGAAATGATCTCGGGGACCCCAAGGGGTCTGGAGACTGCACACTAAGAATTGCTGAGCTATACAATAAAAAGAAATCAAAGATGAATGATCAGGAGCTGATGGCAGCTCCTCCAATAAAAAGTCACAATATCTTGTTTGGTTTCCAGACCTGATTTAATTTTCAGTTCAGGTTCCCAGGAGAAAGATTTCTGCAATACTATAGCGATACAGTAATGATTTCCCCACTACTTTCCTAAAGGGACCTATGTGGTTTATTTGGGTAACTGTGCACTTGGGAGAGTAGAATAGTCAGATGCTTTAAGGTCTGCTAGATGCAGTGTCTGCTTTGACATTGATACCTGTCTGGGAACTGAATTATCAGCATGGCCCCTGGTAGGGTGGCCTGAGGTAAAAATGTCTATAGGCTCGTGAGCTGTAGGCAAATAGCTTGACTGGTTGGTTAGAGGGCTAGAAAGAGAAATACTGGAAGATTGGGAACAAGAAGCTCTTGGGAAGAGACATGTGGATATATCTATGTGAGTGAGCACCAAGTGTGAAGATCTTTATTTTTTATTTTTATTTTTTGAGACAAGGTCTTGCTCTGTTGCCCAGGCTGGAGTGCAGTGGTGCGATCAGGGCTCAAGTGATCCCCCACCTCAGCCCCTGGACTATCTGGGACTACAGGCACACACCACCACAACAGGCTAATTAAAAAAAATTGTTTTAATAGAGATGGGATCTCACTATTGAAGATCTTTATATTGCATGCTAATACTCATCAGAGAGCACCTGCCACAGGGGAGACTGCATAATCAAGTAGACAGAAGAATATGGAATTGATGTTAGCTAGCCTCTGTCACTGATCGCCCCATGCTGGCACAATGGGCACATGAATAAAGTGGCCATGGTGGCACAGATGGAGGTGACATGTGTCACATGTGTGGTGGCAGGGGTGGCTCAACAGAATGGGCTCCCACTCGCCAAGGCCAATCTAGCTATTGTTGCTGCTAAAGTCCAACCTGCCAGCAACTGATACCAGCCACTCGGTACCAGGCTGGCTACCTTGGACCTGTTCCACTCCCGAAGAGTCAGGGACTCATCTTGACCTGAATTGTCATACTTTCTGGATATGGATTTGTCTTTTCTGCTCAAAGGCCACTCTCGGGGGCTAAAAGAGTGTTTGGTTCACTGATACGGGATCTCACATACCATTGCAGAAGACCAAGAGTCCCACTTTAAGGACAAAATGGGCACATGATGATGGGATCTTTTAGGCTTATTACGTATTTCACCACCCAGAAGCTGAATAGAGCTGATGGAGCAATAGAACAGCCTTTAGAGGTGCAGCTGAAATACCACATTAGAGATGACGGGACACCGTGCTCCAGGATGAGGTATACATCCTAATCAATAACTATCCTATATGGTGCTATGTCCCAATGTGTAGAATAGAGGTTCAGGAAGCTAGGGGTAGAAGTAGGAATGACTCCACTTACCACCACTCCCAGTGACCTTTCTGGAAGAATTTGTGGTTCCAGTTCCTGCAGTTCCACGCTCTCCCGGTTCAGAGAATCTGGTTCCCAGAGTGGGAGCGCTTCCATCAGGGACAGAACAAGAACTCCAATTACTCTAGATATGGCTGCTTTCTCTCCGTCAGACTCTTTGTGCCAAGAAACCAGCAGGAAAGAAGAGGAGTCACTTTCTGGAAAGGGCAGTTGACCCTGATCCTTTGGAAGACACAGGGCTGCTGTTACATAAGGGGGTCAGGAAAGAATATGTTTGGCACCTAGGGGATTTGCTGGGGTGTCTGTTGGTATGCCCAATTTTGGTGGAAGGTGGGCACATCAGTGGCATGGCCTGAAGGCCATGGTGATCGGTGATTGGTTACCCTAACAGGCAAGCCACCCAGACCAGCAGAGATGCAAGCTGAAGGTAAAAGGAATCTAGAATGAGGTGGTGACAGAGGAGGGGAATGATGAAGAATATCAGTTGTGTCACCAAGTCTCGTTGCAGTAGTGGGGGCTATAGTCCTCCATTTCATTCTTGTAAGTTTCCCAGAGAAAGATCACCAGAATCCTGGAGAAGCTACTCCCAGGTAGTGAACTTATCATATAAAGCACGTAGGTCTGGGCTATGTGTTGGGGTATTGTCTCGGTTGCTGTGATGCACCACCCAGATACTGCCTTTAGGACCAAGGAGCTTATCCCTGAAGTTGCCAGAAGTGCTGGCTGCCCATGGCTCACACATGAGTCTCTCCCTTGGCATTTCCTTCAGCTGCCAAAGGGAGCTGTCTTGCTGGACTTCACACCCTTCCCTGGGGTTGTCTGCCAAGTCAATGTGGAATTCAAAGGTACAGCCCTCTTATCCAAGTTGGGGCTAACTCTAAAGGGTCAGCCCAACCCCAGGGCTTCCTGTGGAAGTGTTCTGTGTTGTGACTGCATTGTTCATCAATTTCTTCCTCTGACTTGTTTCTGATTCTTTCACTACTTCAGAGATGTTATCTCTGAAAGCACCACCAATAAAATTCCTTCAGGCAAATCCCTATCTTGGCATGTTTCCTGAGAACCCTGACCTAAGACAGTCCCCTAAAATTCTAACTTAAAAAAAAAATTTTTTTTGACACAGTCTCACTCTGTTACCCAGGCCAGAGTTCAGTGGTACCATTTTGGCTCACTGCAACCTTCACCTCCTGGGTTCAAGCGATTCTCCTGCCTCAGCCTCCTGAGTAGCTGGGACCACAGGCATGTGCCAATGCACCTGGCTAATTTTTGTATTTTTAGTAGAGACAGGGTTTCACCATGTTGGCCAGGCGGGTCTTGAGCTCCTGGCCTCAAGTGATCTGCCCACCTCAGCCTCCCAAGGTGCTGGGATTACAGGCATGAGCCACTACACCTGGCCTAGATTCTAACCTTTAGGACCCCAGAGAACAAGTCTCATTCATGTGAAGGTGGCCACCTGTGTCTTCTATAAAGTGCTTTCCTGCAGAGTGTTGCCTGCATCCTGCATCCTGGCTGCTTTCTACCAAATATCCTTCAATTTATGACCATTCCTGCAACAAAGCAACCTAAGCTGAATTCCTCAGGTATTTTGGGTGTGTTCTGCCATGCTGAGAATAAGAATGGGACTGAGTGTTCCTTGGTTCAAAAGCCCTGGATGCATCTTGGAATGAGCGGGGAAACTTTAAAATCCAAACTCCTACCTGGGTGCAGTGACTCACGCCTATAATCCCAACATTTGGGAGGCCAAGGCATGAGGATTGCTTGAGCCCAGGAGCTTGAGACCAGCCTGGGCAACACAGTGAGATCTGTCTCTAAAAAAAATAAAAGAAATGCAAACTCCTTACCTTCCTTTTCCTCTCCCAACTCATCCCAGATCATGATTCTGAGGGTCCAGGTACAGCAAAAAATATGCAGTGTTACCAGAGCTTTGCAGGTGGTTCTGGTGTGATATCAAGATGGAGAACCACCGGGCTCAGTACCCGACTTCAGCTCGGCAGCCTGAGTCTGTCCGTTTTTATTGGCAGCTCTGTTATTTGACTCAGATGGAGCTGGCTGCCAGTGAAAACCCTCAGTTTTAGTCACACATGTTTCTGCTAAGCTGCCACTTCTCCGCCCTGTCCTTGTACAGTCGGTGCCTTGGCACTAAGCCCAGATCTCTCAGTGAAGCCCTGTTCACTGCACCTTGTGAGGTTTGGGCCATTGCTCTAGCAGGTTAGGATGTTTCTGGATCCTGAGTCTGTCTCCCAACATATTCCTGTCTTCACTGGCTCCTAGCTTCAACTTTGCTATTGACAAAGTTGAGGGGCTTGTCCTCTGTGGCTTTGCCCAGGTCCTGATAAAAAGGTGGATCAGATGCCAAGTTTGCTGGTGCATGCCCGTAATCCCAGTTACTGGAGAGGGTGAGGTGGGATTGCTTGAGCCCAGGAGTTCTAGACCAGCCTGGGAAACAGGGTGACATTTCACCTTGTATTAAAAACAAAAACAAAAACAAACAAACAAAAAAAACCTCTCTCTCAATGTCCTCATGAAAGTGATGTCATATTTAAACACTGTGTGGCAATCCCTGATGCACTGCCATGATGCCCAGGGAAGACAGGAAGGCCTAGAGGTCCAACTACTCTTTAAGGTCATCCAGCTTTTGGATGATTATCTGAAATGTTTTATCACGGGAGCTGCAATGTGGGCTCCAAGCAGAAGCAGCAGATCTGCATGTCTCTCCGAGGGAAGGCTGTGGTGCTGATGCGCAAGAACACCATCATGCGCAAGGCCATCCGAGGGCACCTGGAAAACAACCCAACTGCTGCCTCATATCCCGGGAAATGTGGGCTTTGCGTTCACCAAGGAGGACCTCACTGAGATCAGGGACATGTTGCTGGCTAGTATAGTGCCAGCTGCTGCTCGTGCTGGTGCCAGTGCCCCATGCGAAGTCATTGTGCCAGCCCAGAGCGCTGGTCTGGGGCCCAAGAAGATCTCCTTTTTCCAGGCTTTAGGAATCACTACTAAAATCTCCACGGGCTCCATTGAAATCCTGAGTGATGTGCAGTTCTGGAGACAAAGTGGGAGCCAGCAAAGTCACACTGCTGAATATGCTCAACATCTCTCCCTTCTCTTCTGGGCTGCTCATCCAGCAGGTGTCTGACAATGGCAGCATCTACAACCCTGAAGTGCTTGCCATCACAGAGGAAACTGCATTCTCACTTCCTGGAGGGTTTCCGTGAGGTTGCCCGTGTCTGTCTGCAGACTGGCTACCCACCTGTTGCATCAGTACCCTATTCTATCATCAGTGGGTACAAATGGGTCCTGGCTCTGTCTGTGAAGAATGACTACACCTTCCCACTTGCTGGAAAGGTCAGGGCCCTCTTAGCTGATCCATCTGCCTTTGTGCCCGCTGCCCCCGTGGCTGCTGCCACCACGGCTGCTCCCGCTGCTGCAGCCTCAGCTAAGGTTGAATTGAAGCCAAGGAAGAGTTGGAGGAGCCAGAAGAAGATAAGGGATTTGGTGTCTTTGACTAATCACCAAAAAGCAACCAACTCAGCCTGCTTTATTTGCAAAACAAGGAAATAAAGGCTTAACTTCTTAAAAATAAAAAAAAAAAGGCTTGGACCAGGACAGCAGTAAGGACAGAAGCAATTGATCGATACTGATGACATTTCCTATATGCAATGCTCCGTGCCTGCCCAGAGAAGGACATCATCTAATTTATTTCTATTGTACTTACTAAAACTGGCCCATTTCACAAAGAGATTGACAGAGGCAGAGGAGTAATTGAGAATCTCACAGTGTGGTGAGACCTAAGCCTCTTCTGCCACCTACAGCTCTCATCTCTAGGTTTTTCATCTCTCAGAGGAAAGGCAGGAGAGAAAGGTGACAAGATTACCCTTCTGAGTGGAAGGAGAGAGATTTTTAGAGCTGGAAGGAATCTTAGAAATGATCAAAAGTTTGACAGATTCAAGAGCTGACGTAACTTGCTAACACCACAGAACAAACCTTTGCTCCAGTGGGGACTAAACTCTGGATTTCTTGAGGAGTTCACTCAACTACACCTCCAGGTAAATTTGATCCAAAATGGCACTTCATGGGGAAACATACACGGAGTGATTTTTTCCCACTTCTAAGTCCCAGATGGTTCCTTCTGGGGTTCTAGAGGGGCTTGGAATGGGAGGACAAGCAACGTCTTCTTCCAGGGAGTCTACAGGAACCTTGATTGCCTCTCTCCTCCCTAAGGGATCAGTGTTGGCTACTCAGCCTTGCCCATGCCTCCACTTCTGCTTAGCTCTCAATACGCAGAGGGTGGCTGAAGCTGGGGCCACAGCTGGTTGTACAGCTGGGCAGCTCAGCACTCTCACCTGTGCCTCATCGACCCTGGGGCCCGTGGTGGCATGAAGCTGGTGGGAGACTGGCACTAGCCCATGGTCAGAGCCCCTGTGCTCATCACTCCATGAATTCAGGCCACTTGGGGACAGCTTGCTTCAAGTTCACAGTGAGGAGCAACCCTAACTCAGTCTGCCCTGCAAAGGTGGGTCCAGCCCCTGATCTGCATAAACTGCTGGAAGAAAAATCCAAAGAGGTCAGTGAAGACATGTGTGGAAAGAACTGAGAAAGAAGGAATACGAAACTGCCATTTTTCCTGCCAGCGTCTGCTAATAAGTAATAATAAAATAACAATGATCACTTATAATGATAGCGATAGTACTATTGAGCTCATGTGTAGGCACCGTATTAAGTACCATTCATTACATTCTTTAATCCTTGCAACATCCCCATGAGGCATTAATATCCCCATTTTACAGGTGAGAAGGTTGAGGCCCAGGATGGTTAAGTATCACAAGACAAACCATCTAGTAAGTGGCTGGGTTCCTAGAGTGGTGAGTATGACTCCCTTTTCTAGACTGGAAAGCAGACACCAGAAGAGCCATCTTCCTTCCAAAAGAGAGCCAGCCCTTGGCCAAGATGCACAACAGGATTCCATGCTCCTGAAACCCACAGCTTCATCAGTCACGGCATCAGATAAGAAACCAACCTAGTCTGATTCTCTCATTTGCCTGGTAGCTGTGGCACCTGAAGGTCTGAGTTCAACTTCTGCCACTAAACTCTGATCAGCAAACTGGGAAACCAGTGCATGGGGTCCCCACACAACACCGCCAAGTGAACCAGTGAACTTGAGACATATGTGCTGGGCTCCAGGTCACAGGCGTGTCCCTTGTGGGAGGCAGCACTTGGTTGAATATAAGTTCTTACCACATTCTATGGCCCAAGGCTTCCACCTGCCAAACTCTCCAACATGGGTGTCCCTTGAGTCACAAATGACAGACCCACTAGCAACTTCCAGGACATGCATGCTTTGAGTGCACCCAGCAGGGGGCATCCTTGTCCTTCCACTGCCCGCCCTGGGGGTGAGACTGGCCCACTGCAGGGGGTGCCCTCTACCCAGCTCAGCCCAGATGCCCAAGGCCACATTTCACAAACAGGGCATTCGTGCGACTTCCCTGATCTTCTCCATATCTGCTCTACTATTGTTTACATAACAGTTTTGTCAATACACATTTTAAAACCTAAATGTATCTTTAAAAGAAAAAAGCCCTCTTTGACGAAAATTTTTGGTTCTCCTGGCTGCCTGGATTTTCTGCATTTTTAGAGCTAGCTTTGCAGGAGGTCAGGATGTGAGCAGGAGAGTACATGCCTCCACTGAAGCTACAATTGGGGTCCCAAGAACAGTGCAGGCAGTGTCATCACTGAGTAAAGATGGGCAAGGCTTTGTTCTGTGGATTTGGAGCCGGAGATGGAAAGGACCAGAGGACCTCCTGAAATGAGGAGAGGAGCCCGTCTCTTTTCTCCTCAGGCTGAGGGGGAGGAATAGACTGGTCTCTCTAGGCCCAAAGTGGAGAGGGGGCTGATGGCTACAGGACAGATGAAAGGGAGGGACTTGGGTGCCAGGACCAGGGCAGCCGCAGGTGACAGGTGCAGGGGCTTTGGGAAGGGACAGGGATTTCCCTTGCAAAATCCATTCAAACAGACATCGAGGGAACCTGATCCCAGGGAGGGACCCAGAACTGCATGGGCTACCAGAGGAGCCCCCGGGGGAGCCCTGGGCTGGAGGGAGGAAGACAGGAGAGATGAGAGACCCTGAGGGCTGGGGGAGGGGAGGAGGAAGAGTCCTCGAAGCTGTTTCTGAGCTTGGTCAGGCCCTGCTCCATCCCCCTGGCCCTAGAATTGCTCTTCTGCAGATTATTTCTGTGCTGGGAATCCCCTTAGCTCCAGCCTCCACTGGGCAGCTCATTGTCTTAATTCCCCATGAAGAGTGTCCTCCCTCACCCTCCTTCCATCCTGCCCTGGACCACACCTCCAGCAGAGGCAATTCTAGGGCCTGGGTGAGGGTCTGACTGTTGTCAGGGGGTATCCACAGCCCCATGGGGGGACCCAGGGCAGAAAGCCAGGCCCCAGAAGGGAAGGAAGTCATGGGTAGAGCTCCCCGCCTCCCCGGCTGCTCTAAGAGAAGCGATAAGAGGAGCAGATTAGGCAAGAGGAAGTGGGCTGGGCTGAGCTGGGCTGGTGCTGAACTCCCTGGGCCCGGGACAGAACGTGGGTCATGCACCTGAGCAGCTGGGGCTGAGCCTCACCAGCCAGAGCAGCCATCCCTCTGCACCAGCCCCACCGCACCCTGGGGTGCAGAGCAGAGGCAGGTGCCTGGAGGAGAGTGCGGTGGAGGCCAGGGCAGGGGCGGGGGCTGCTCAGGGCTCTGCAGAGCTGGGCTGCTCAGTGGGGGCCCAGGCCCCAGTTAGTCCCCGAGGCCCAGAGGTAGGAGTCTGGTGAAGTGGGTGAGGGGAGTGATTGCCTTGCCTCACGTGCACCTCATTTTCATGGCGAGGAAGCATTGAGAAAGAGGAGCCGGGTGTTCAGTAAACTTTGCTTATTCAAAACACACCATTCCAGCCAGGCCCTGTCCCCACCTGACCCCCTCCTCTGCAGTGGTCCCTGCCTCTGGGGTCAGACCCCTCTGCTCTGGCCCCTGCCCCTAAGGAGGTCCTTTCTCCTAGTGAGCTCCCTGTGCCCTCCCCTCAGTCCAGGCCTGGGCAGCAGTCTCCCCACTGGGTCTCCAGGTCTCCACGTTGTCCACCTCCAGCACTCCTGCGCCAAATCTGATCAGGGACCACCGCAGGGACCGACCGAGAGGTCCTGGCTCCAAGGCACCCGGGCCTCATGACCACCTCTTGGCTGTGAGCAGCGCAGAGAAGGAAGCTTTGAGCAGGAAGTGCTGAGAGGCACAGGGTGGGGGTGGGGGCGGGGGCTTCCAGAAGAGGAGCTGGCCTCCTTGGCCAGAAGCAGAGACCACAGGCCCCCACGGCAGGCAGGGCGGGTGGGAAGAGGCTGATTTACAAGGCAGATGGGCCTCTGGCTAGAGCTCAGCCCCGGCCACCCCAGGGGCTATAAGAGCACCTAGACTTCTGGAGCAGCTCAGGGACGGGTGCCATGTGAGCCCAGCTTGGCTCTCCTCCTGGCTGGCCTCCTTCCTGCCCTTCTTCTGCCTGCCTGTGTCTGCCCAGCCTCTCGAAAGAGGAACGCTTGGCACCATGTCTCTGCTGAATCCTGTCCTGCTGCCCCCCAAGGTGAAGGCCTATCTGAGCCAGGGGGAGCGCTTCATCAAATGGGATGATGTAAGTGGGGCAGGGGCCTCAGCTGCTGGGGCACCCGGGGCACTGGGTGGTGGGAGCCAGGCTGCTAGGGGGCTTTGCCGGGGTGGGAGGATTGGTTTATGTCTCCTAGGACCCAGGCGCCTGTGTGGCTTGGCCAGGTGGCTGACACAGCTGCCTGGATAAACAAACCTGGGGTTAAGGGTGTGTGTCCCTGGCTGAAGCCTTGGTGTCTCGGTGTGAGAAGTGGGTGGGCTGCCTGGGTGGTCGCTGGAGGTAGTTTATTTGGGTCTGCATTTCTTTTCCTCCAAAACTCCAAGAGAACAGGAGGAAAGTGTGTCCCAGAGCTAAGGCAGGGTGAGGAGAAGTGAGCCTGTCGCTGCTCCTAGCACAGAAGCCTTTCTCTTGCTCTGGCGACCCAGCTCCTCCACTCCATCCACTGGGCACTGTCCCATCTGGGGAAGCCTTGCTCTCCCCTGAGCTGCTGTGGGAGCAGCCACAAAAGGCCCCTGGACCTAAGAGGCTTCTGTTTCCAGGGGGCTGAGAAGGAACTGATTGACTTCTGCTCCCGCTTGCTGGGCTCAGCATTGCTCCGTGTCCGCTGGGAAGGGGAAGGCACTGTTGCACCCTGCAGCTCTGTCTCTGCTGTGTCTGTTCCTTCCTACACGGGCTGCTCCCAGCCTCTGGTTCTCCTGGCCCCTGAAAATGTTACCTTAGGCCAGGGATTCTCTTAGGCTGGGGAGAACAGTATGGAGATCCTCCAGGGAGGGGAGGCTGCTGGGCTGGCCCAGTCTGAGAGTTCGAGTGCTGGGCCGGTCCCAGGAAGGGAAATGAAGGCTCGGTCAGGGAGGGAAGATGGCCCTTAGCCCTGGCTAGTCCAACTGATGGGTGTTGGGATGAGGGGGTCTGGGTCTAGGCCCTTCGGGGTTGGGCTAGGCTGGGGTATCTCGCTGCCCATGACTATGGGTTGGGGCCCTGTGGTGAGATGCTTCCTGCTTTCCTAGGAGTGATGTGGGGTTAGCGGCATGGCAGTGGCATGGAGGTGACATGCCTCAGGAGCCTGTGGAATGAGGGAAGTGGCTCAGAATGAAAAGCGAAGTGGCCTTTCTCAGTTCCTCTGGGCAGTGTGTAACCTGACTGGGCAGAGGGTCACAGGGTGGCAGTGGAGTGGGGGACAGTGCCGAGGGGGGACTGTTTGTCCTTCTTACTAAGCTGGCACCTGTGTATCTGGCTGTTCCCTTCCCCTCTCCAATGTAGGGCATTGGATGTTCCCTGGACCCCGACCTGCACAAGCAGGAATGACCCAAGCCTAGCCACAGGGCCCATGCTTCTGCCAGAGGGGGCTCTGCTTTCAGCACAGTTAGTGGATGGCATGGGTGTGTTGTGCTTAAGCAGAATGCACAGGATGTAAATTCCATGTAATTCCCAACTTTATTTCATCTCTCATGGCCCCTTTACAATATATTGGGTAGGAGAAGCTTTCCTCCTGGCCATGGAAAGAAACTGCCAGGTCACAAGACGTTACATTTACTCTTGGGTAGCACAGCCCAGTGGTCACTTTTCATCACAAAACCCAGTCTGATGTCAGAAACTGGCTGTAATCAAAACTCCAACCTTTATTCACATTGACATCTACCCTCCCCCCTTCTAGCAATGGTTTCAGGTAGGCGGCAGGCCCCATGGAAAGGACTTCGGTGGGATTCCCTGCTGGTCCTGCTCAAGGCCCCTCTAGGGATGAGCTGCAGGAAGGGAGCTGGGAAGCGGTAACCAAGTTCTATTTAAATAGATGCTATCATAAATTGGCTCATGCTTTCTGAGCCTGGAAGAAGCTTAAAGCTTATTCTTTCTCTGGAGGACATTTTTGAGGATTCTTGGGAGACCTACCCCCTCAACTGGGAATCTCTTGCTTGAAGTCCCCCAGCATTTCTATTTTAGGTGTCACTCACAACCACATCTTCAGCTTTAGGCCCTTTGCCCCCATTCTCCCATGGGCCCGCCCTGGACCCCAGCAAGTACTTAGGCATCCACCGTCCCAAGGGTGCAGGCTGGTCCAACATGCCAGTACCCCCTGCTCTGCCTCACACAGTTAGCCCGCTGTAGCCCACTCGGTCTCCTGGGCAGGAGTTCGACCTCTGTCTGTTATGCCCACAACTTCAAGGATCACTGGGGCCTGTTTCAGGGTGGGGAGCAAGAGGAGGGAGAGCATTAGGACAAATACCTAATGCATGTGGGGCTTAAAACCTAGATGACAGGTTGATACGTGCAATAAACCACATGGCACGTGTACACCTATGTAATAAACCTGCACGTTCTGCACATGTATCCCAGAACTTAAAGTAAAATTAAAAAAAAATCACAAAAGCTCTCCAAGTAGAGTTGAAACCCCTCACTAGGCTTAAGGTGGGGGATCAGGCACTCCAGCTCTCCGCCAGGGAGGTAAGGGAATGGAGCTCTCAACACAGCTTTCTCAAAATTGGCTTTCCCACAAAATCTTCGCTTTCCCCTGTACTTTAAACATCCCGATCTGAGAACATTTTTTGGATCGTTTACTCTGTAAATGCTGCATTTGGTCTGTTTTTTATGCAGCAACTATCGTGCCTTGCTGGAAACCTTAATTTTAGTATCTTGTTATATACACATACAAAGACCATTAAAATAAAAGGCAGCCTATGTGCTCAGTGAGCAAGCGGAACAGGACTTTAGACTTACTCACTCATTCACTCACTCACTCACTCATTCATTCATTCATTCATTCGCTCATTCAGCAAACACTACGTTCAAGGGCCCAGCACCAAGCTCATGGTCCAGCATAGGCTTGTTGTCCTGCAGTCTGCGAGTCCCTAGGGATTTCCTGGGTGGGCTTCTAGGTCTGTGACCCGCATCCCCCAGTTACTACATCATGTTTCAGGAAGGCTTTTCAGAAGCAGGGAGGGCTCGGGATGTCCTTGAAGTTATTTCAAGCAGAGGAGGTTTGGGCACTTAGGCTTGGAGGGGGAAGGCTTGGTGTCTTTATGGGACAGTCGAACGGACAGGGTAAGAGGTGTTCATGGAGGGAAGAAGGGGCACATGGGAGGTTAGGCTGCATCTGGACTGTGCAGGGTCTTGGGTGCTGGTGCAGGGGTTTGGGGTCTTGGCTCTCGGCTCTCGCTGTGCCAAGCTCTCCTGGGTGGTAGTAGGGAGTCTGTCTCTATGAAGTGAGGTAGGTGCCAAGGTCCTGTTTGGGGTCTAAAGGGAAAACATCTATTTGGGCTTTAGAGGGGGAAACCTCTTCCAGAAATGGCATCCCCAGTCCTCTCTCTCCCAGTGCTTAGCTCTAGACAACAAAGGGAAATGGCTTCAGATTTACTGGGATGGGCACCTCCTGGGAAGATAATGAGCCCTGAAGCCCCTGGCCTGGACAGGGAGGCTTGGGCTGAGGTCTCAGAACAGAGCGCTGGCTCCTTCTCTCTGCAGGAAACTACAGTTGCCTCTCCAGTTATCCTCCGTGTGGATCCTAAGGGCTACTACTTATACTGGACATATCAAAGTAAGGTGAGAAAGCCCCTGTGTACCATGGCTCTGGACTCCTGCTCATCCACTGAGGCCGGGCTGCCTCCTGGCAGCACCAAGGTGGAGGCATGGATGCTGGGGAGTACAGAAGGGCCTGGAAGGGTGGCTCCAGGGGCTCTTCTGTGGGCAGGGGCTGTTTGCTCCGGAAAGGAGGATTCGGTTATTCCAACCTATGTCTACCTGAATGTTCCATCCTTAGCATCCTTTGGGGAGAGAGAGAGAGACAGGAAGGAGTGTCGCTGCTGAAGACTGATGCTCTGCCTGTGGCTGTGGGTTGGCTTGGGGCTCTGAGAGATGAGAGGCCCCAGCCTTTGGGTGGGAGGAAGGGAAAGGGAAGCTGGGGAGGGTCCAGTATGGTAGAGGAGACACTGCAGGCCCCAGCTCCTGTGCCAGGGAGGAATGGAAAGAGGGGAAGGGAGGAGGATGCCCATGAATAGAGAGAACCCAGGCCATAGGAAGGGAAGGGGGGGCCGGGCACGGTGGCTCAAGCCTGTAATCCCAGCACTTTGGGAGGCTGAGGCAGGTGGATCACGAGGTCAAGAGATCGAGACCATCCTGGTCAATATGGTGAAACCCCGTCTCTACTAAAAAAAAAAAAAAATTAGCTGGGCATGGTGGCACGTGCCTGTAATCCCAGCTACTAAGGAGGCTGAGGCAGGAGAATTGCCTGAACCCAGGAGGCGGAGGTTGCCGTGAGCCGAGATCGCGCCATTGCACTCCAGCCTGGGTAACAAGAGTGAAACTCCGTCTCAAAAAAAAAAAAAAAAAGGAAGGGAAGGGGGGGTCCAGGTGGCCCTAGGCAGCCCTGGCATCTAGACAGAGGTGTTGGCCAAGATTTGAAGGGTGTGGAAGCTCCCTTCTCCCTGTTGCTCATTCTTGACCTGGACTTTTTGTCCCACATCCTTTCTTTGCTCCCACCGGGACCCCCCCCACCCCCAGGAGATGGAGTTTCTGGATATCACCAGCATCCGGGACACCCGCTTTGGGAAGTTTGCCAAGATGCCCAAGGTAGGTGGGCAAGATGCCCAGGCTCAAGCACAGCTACTAGCTCCACGGGCCAAGGGCAGGTGTCCCTGTTGGGATAGGAAGCCTGACTTCTGGAGAATGGGGAATGGTTCCTGGGCTGGGCAGCAAGGACCCTGGCCCAAAGCCATGGAAGGGGAGTGGCTGTTCCCAGGCTTGCCTGGGCTCTGAGCTTCAGAACTGGCCCCAGTGAGCTGAGATGGCGAGGATCTCGGAGGAGGGGTCAGCTCCTGCCCCTAAAGTATCCCAGCTTGTCTGGGAGGGGTTGACTTACACCCCCACCCCTGGACTATTTTTTGCCTATGTTTGCCTAATGCTGGTAGGAAAATTGGAAGAAGGGATTGGTGGGAAGCAGGATTCCCTGAGACTGGGAGCTAAGAATCCATCTTCAAACAAAAGTGGCAGCCAACACACATAGGCCTCCCAGGCCCCACTCCGCCACCTTGGCTCACCTTTCCTCAGGGCCTCTCTGTCCCACCCCAGCTGCTGGAGTCAGGGACAGGAAAATGCTAAGGCCTGTGGTTCTGGGATGGGAATGGGATTCTGCCCAAGTGGCTGAGGGGAGGGCCAGGGAGAGCCATGCTGGGCAGGGAGGGAGCACACCTCCATCCTCACCATGTCACCACGTGCTGCAGAGCCAGAAGCTCCGGGACGTCTTCAACATGGACTTTCCTGACAACAACTTCCTGCTGAAGGCCCTCACGGTGGTGTCCGGCCCAGACATGGTGGACCTCACCTTCCACAACTTCGTTTCCTACAAGGAGAATGTGGGCAAGGTGTGCCTGGGAGCACGGGGCCTGGTCTGGGCCCCTGGGATAGCCTGGACCTCCTGAGAGACACAGGCCTGTGTAGGGGTGCTCAGGGGCCTGACCGCTGCTCTCTGTGGTCCTGCAGGTCTGGGCTGAGGACGTACTGGCCTTAGTCAAGCATCCACTAACTGCCAACGCCCCCCGTAGCACCTTCCTGGACAAGATGTAAGTGCCCCCTGCAAGGTCTGAGCCCTGGTGTGAGTGTGCCAGCCCCAGGCCTTGATGGGCTGCTTTCTGCCCCCCCAGCCTCGTGAAGCTCAAGATGCAGCTCAGCTCTGAAGGGAAGATTCCTGTGAAGAAGTGAGCCCCCAGCCCCTCCCCCTGCTTCCAGGGGCTCCAAAAGCCTTTCTTCTCCAGGCCTGACTCCTCTCTCTGCCTGGTGCCTTTCTCTGCCCCTTCAGCTTTTTCCAGATGTTTCCTGCTGACCGCAAGCGGGTGGAAGCTGCTCTCAGTGCCTGCCACCTCCCCAAAGGCAAGGTGAATGGATCTGCACCCCCACCCATCCCCCAGTATTCTTGTCCCCACCAGAAAGCAACTTGACCGGGAATGGAGGGTGGGGGAGCAGAGATGACATCACAGCCCCAGCCAAGAGCCTAGAGAGCCGATCAACCCTGGAGCTGCTGGTTACTGATGCTGAGCACGAAGGTGGAGCCAGGGCAAGGGGTTGAGACACTGAGATCCAAGCAGTTTGTCTGTACTCCCTACCCTGGGTGGTGGGGGTGCTGGGCTGTGGTTGATGGACTGTGTTAAGGGCAGGCAGCAGAAACGGCGTGCATTCTCAGTCTAGTCTTGGGAATGGGAGCTGAGCGTGAATGTTTTCAGCCTGGAGGGGCGAGATAAGGTCGGCAGTGGCAGGTGGCAGTCTGCCGGGATCTGGAAGTCTGTGGGGTGTGCGGGGAGAGGAACTGAACCAAAGGTGGAAGCTGCCAAGATGCAGACTTCTGCTCAGTACAGAAAAGCATTTTTTTCCTTTTAGTTAACTAATTAATTTTTGATTACAAGTTGTAAGCAGGGTCACCCCATGAGGCACCTTATGTGAATTACAAAAAGGAGCCCTCTGGGCTGATATGACCCTGAGCCAGGGTTCAAGTCTGGCCATGGGAGCAGATCTCTGGCCATGGGAGCAGATCTCAGCCCCTGTCCCTGCTTGGCCAGTGCTCTTGTGTGGGTCCCAACCTGTACCCCAGGAAGTATTTTCTCCTGGTAAGAATTGGGAACACTATAAATAAAACTAAGACCCCCATTGATCACCTGCCCACGTGAATCCCAGAAGGAGCATTTACCCCCGTCACAGCTCTGCAGAGTTGGTGACTCCTTGATGCCATCAGTCACAGGGATCCAAGTGTGGGGTTGGGGCGGGATAGGAATGGGCTCCTGCTGCTCCCAGCACATGTCCACCCTCCCTTTCTCCTGCCGCCTGAGCTCCCACCTTGGCTAAGTCCTCCTTGTCTATCTGCTTTCTTTGTGTCTCAGTCGAGGCTACTGACCCAGCTTTGCTTGGAGCTACAGCTCCAGAGGCAGCAGTAGGTTCAGGTAGATCCAGTTAGACTCTCCTGCACAGACCCTCTGCTCCAAACTAAGACTGATGTCAGCCTTCCAATGTGATCCTGAAAGACATCTAATGGTTTTTGAGGGGGGGCAGTAAGGCAAAGGTGCAGAATCCCTGAATACCATGAATGTACTTTCTGTTTCTATTTCTATAGATTTGCCTATTCTGGTGGTAAAGTAAATGAAATCATAAATATGTGCTCTTTGATGTCAGGCCCATGCATTTGTCGGAATGTTTTCAAGGTTTGTCCGTGTTGTAGCATGTATTAGTACTTCATTCCTTTTTATCACCTAATAATGTTTCATTGTATGGATATACCACATTTTTTTCATCTATTCATCAGTTGGTAGATGTTTGGTTTTTTTGCACTTTTTGGTTATGAATATTCATGTACATGATTTTGTGTAAACATGTTTTCAATTCTCTTCCACCAGGGGTGGAATTGTTGGATCATGTGGTCACACTATATTTAACATTTTGAGAAACTGCCAAACTGTTTTCTAAAGTCACAGTATCGTATGGGGATTTATTTATTTACTTATGAGACAGAGTCTTGCTCTGTTGCCCAGGCTGGAGTGCAGTGGTGCAATCTCGGCTCACTGCAACCTCTGCCTCCCAGGTTCAAGTGATTCTCCTGCCTCAGCCTCCCAAGTAGCTGGGATTACAGGCATGCACCACCACATTGGGCTAATTTTTGTATTTTTAGAAGAGATGGGGTTTCACCATGTTGGCCAGGGTGGTCTTGAACTCGTGACCTCAGGTGATCCACCTGTCTCAGCCTCCCAAAGTGCTGTGTGGGATGGGGTTTTAATTTTACCACATCCCCTTAACACTTGTGATTGCCTTTTATTTTAGCTGTCCTAGTGGGAGTGGTATCTCATTGTGGTTTTGATTTGCATTTCTCTAATTGCTAATGATATCGAGCACCTTTTTGTGCGTTTATTGGTCACTTACATATCTTCTTCGGAGAAATATCTTTTCAAATCCATTGTCCATCATTCCATTGAGTTGTCTTTTTATTGACTTATCTCTTATCAGATATCTGATTTGCAAATATCTTCTCTCATTCTGTGGGTTATCTTTTCACTTTCTGATGCAAGTGACAATCTTTCTTTGTCCCTGTGCTTCTGGTGTCTCCACGTTTTATCGTTGACTTGTCCTCCTTTCAGTTCTATCAGTTTTTGCTTCTTGTATTATGGGGCTCTGTTGTTAGGTGCATATATGTTTATATTCAAATTGCTTCTTTTTGAGAATTTGTCCTCCACTTAAAAAAGACAGCCCACCACCCTGGCAAGCAGCACCACTTCTTCTGACCTCTCTACTACCTCATTCTGGTCACTTAGTTCTGATCCTGCCCCAGCCGATGGACTAGCCACTGTACAAAATCAGGGTCAGAGCAAACCAGCTAAGCATGCTCTCTGCTCAGCAACCAGAGCCTTGAGAAGTGGGTGCTCCGGTGTCCTTGAAGCTCTTCTGCCTGCCTTGAGCCTGCCTTCTGACCAGGTCCTCTTGACCAGACTGGGCCGAGTTTGTGGTTCTTAGCTCTGAGAAGATGAGGGCAGGGGCAATAAGGTGATTATTCCCCCAGAATGATGCCATCAATCCTGAGGACTTCCCAGAAACTGTCTACAAGAGTTTCCTCATGAGCCTGTGTCCTCGGCCAGAAATAGATGAGATCTTCACTTCTTAGTGAGTGTCTTGGGTTGTGCTGGTCATGGGAGAAGGGTGGTGGCTAACAATCCTCTCCTCCCACCTGCCATGCCGGGAATCAGGAGGCTTCACTGGACAAGGGGGTTGTATAAGCCTCCAGGCCCAAGGAATATGGACCTGTGCTCTCCTCTCTGGTCTGCAGCCATGCTAAGGCGAAACCCTACATGACAAAGGAGCACCTGACCAAATTCATCAACCAGAAACAGCGGGACTCCCGGCTTAACTCCCTGCTATTCCCACCAGCACGACCTGACCAGGTGCAGGGTCTCATCGACAAGTATGAGCCCAGCGGCATCAATGTGCAGAGGGGTGAGGACTGAGGGAAGCCCTCGTCCCCTGTGGTCCTGTCCTGCCTGGGCAGCAGGGCTGCAACCCTGACAGCTATCTCCCATCCCAGGCCAGCTGTCACCTGAGGGCATGGTCTGGTTTCTCTGTGGGCCAGAGAACAGTGTGCTGGCCCACGACAAGCTGCTGCTCCACCACGACATGGCACAGCCACTCAATCATTACTTCATCAACTCCTCCCACAACACCTACCTGACAGGTGGGCCCTGATAACCTCGGTGCTGACCTCTGCTTTTGCAGGCATCGCCCACATGCTGCTGGCCCTGACAATAACACAGACCGTGATGGAGTGGGGTGGGGGCGAGTTGGGCTGCCTGTGGATGATGCCCTCACCTCCTCCCCATCCTCCTGCTCAGCCGGCCAGTTCTCAGGCCTCTCCTCGGCTGAGATGTACCGCCAGGTGCTGCTGTCTGGCTGCCGTTGTGTGGAGCTAGACTGCTGGAAGGGGAAACCCCCTGACGAGGAGCCCATTATCACCCATGGCTTCACCATGACCACAGACATCTTCTTCAAGGTGAGATCCAGGGTGCAGAGGCTGGCGGCAGTGGCAGTAGGGAAGCGTTCTGGGCCAGAAGATTTGAGGGGTGGGAAGGTGAAGCTAGAGAGGAGGAATGGCTGGAAGGCCTCGGACCAGTGTGGGGACCAGAAGGGATTGGGGGCCAATGGTGGCCATCCAGTTATATGTGTGTATTGAAACTGGGCTGAGGAGAGAAGTGCCATCACAGAACAGGCAGTCAGAACGCTGACCTTCTGTTCATGGAGTCCCCTTCTCCTCCAGGAAGCAATTGAGGCTATTGCAGAAAGTGCCTTTAAGACCTCCCCCTATCCCATCATCCTGTCGTTTGAGAACCATGTGGATTCGTGCGTATCCAGGCCCATTCAGCCACATTCTCACACATTGTCACTCCTGTCTGCAACTGTCCGGCCCCCAACTGCCCCAGCCTCTAGCCACTGCCTACAGCTTCTCCCATGTCTTAGTACAATCTCCCTAAGGCCCCATGTTCTCCTGCTTGAGTTCTTGCCTCCCTGACCTCCTGGGTCCCTGATCTGGGTCATCAAGGGCACAAAGGATGGATAATCAGGTTGGGGTTGAACAGTTGAACCCCATCCCCACTTTTGCTCCCTGCAGACCCCGCCAGCAGGCTAAGATGGCCGAGTACTGCCGGACGATCTTTGGGGACATGCTGCTCACAGAGCCCCTGGAAAAGTTCCCAGTGAGTGGATTTCACTGTGGGACATTTGGGCCTGGGGCCTGGGGACCTGAGGCAGGGTGGGCACCAGGTTAGGGAGGGAGACACTGCCAGAGGATGCTGGGGTTCACTTGGTTGGATATGGATCTGGGATCCTGTCACCTACCATGTGTCTGGCACTGTACTGGGCTTTGAGGTATGCTAGTGACAAAGACACAGTCCCTGCCCTCAGGTGTGTTACCCTCTAGTGAGGAGACAGATAAGTAACCAGCCGTTACAACCCAGTGGTTGTTATGGGAGCACCTGGGGAGTTCTGATCTGGTCTTTGGGGATCAGGGAAGGCTTCCTGGAGGAAGTGATGGACAGGGCCCCCAGGGTAGGCTGTTAGATCCTCCTGGTACAGATGGTCTTAGGCCAGGGTCCTATACTCAGGGACAGCTACTACAAGTGTCCGATGGGTCTATTTACCACAAGGAATAAGCCGGATTTATGTGGGTGAGAATGGGGATGAGGAGAAGTAGTGAGAGGCAGGTCAAGAGGAGTGGGGAGTGCAGGGGGAGCACGCTTGGTGTTACGAAGCTCAGGCCACGCCATGAAGATGAGATGGTGCTGACTTGCTCTCTACTCCATAGCTAAAACCAGGCATCCCCCTGCCCAGCCCTGAGGATCTCAGAGGCAAGATCCTCATCAAGAACAAGAAGAACCAGTTTTCTGGCCCTACCTCCTCCAGTAAGGAGCCTGGTGGGGAGGCTGAGGGCAGCAGCCCACCCAGTGCCCCTGCAGGCGAGGGCACAGGTGAGTCTGGGAGGACTGTGGTGGGGTTAGTGGGAGCATCTGGAACAGGAGGGGGGCTGGACCTGGAGCAGCCACACAGGAGCCAGTGCTGACAGAGCTGTGTGTGGCAGTGTGGGCTGGCGAGGAAGGGACTGAGCTGGAGGAGGAGGAGGTAGAAGAGGAAGAGGAGGAGGAGTCGGGAAGCTTGGATGAAGAAGAGATGAAGAAGATGCAGTCGGATGAGGTGTGTGTGGGTAGCTCTGAGGCCCCCTTGTCATCCTCCACCACAGAACCCCCTAAGTGGGGGCCTTGGGCCACATTCCTGGGCTCTGCACCATCCTCCTGTTTGCCCTCCCCTGTCCTTAGGGTACAGCAGGCCTGGAGGTGACGGCTTATGAAGAGATGTCCAGCCTAGTCAATTACATTCAGCCCACCAAGTTCATCTCCTTTGAGTTCTCTGCCCGTAAGTTAGCACGGGTGGTGGTGGTGAGTGGAGGTCAGGCTAGCCTCGGGAGAAGACTGTGTCGAGACCGAACCGCTCGATGGGTTAGTAAGAGGAAGGGGATCTCCCCCTTCTTTGGACTTGGGCCTTGCCTATAAATACCCAGCCATGGAGTCAGACAAAGGGCTTGCTTAAGTGGCAGTGGCTCCCAGTTTCTCTAGTGAGGAACTGGGCATCAAACAGAATGCTCTGGAGTATGTTGGTGACAGGCTGGTCATTATGACAGGTCACCTTGGCCAGGATGGGCTGGGGCTCCTGCAGCTGCCTGCAGTCTCTGTGGCTCCCAGAAGCCCTGGTCCTGGGACATGAGACTTCCTGAGAGGGAGTGGAGGCAGAGAAAGCCACCAGAGCACCCCCACCTCGCACCCTCCCCGTTTTGTGCATACCCTGGCTATTTACCCTTATCTTGTCTGGACACAAGCACACTACGTTCCTCTCACCATCTGTGCACGTCCCGTACACGAGCACCTCTGTTTCCTCTGTGCACAGTTGGATTTCTGTAGCACTGACTTCTCATTCCTGAACCCACAGCCTGCATCCCCACCTGGGCACACTCATGGTGTGTACTACCCGTAGTGTGCCCCTCTCTTCGGATGCGTTCAGCCATAGCTTGCACACCTCACTCCCAAAGCATGTGTTCACATTTCATGTGTGCATAGCATGTTACTGACCTCCTGGGCTCAGCTTGGCATGCTCCCCATGCCCTCTGTGCCCATCTATGGCATGTGGGCCTTACTCTCCACATGCATGGCACACACCACACTCCTGTGCATGCATACGGAGAACACCCCTCACCCCCAGCAGGCACTGCGATCCATACATTTCTCTCAGAGGTTGGCCCCTAAACCTCAGACCTCAGTGGAAATGCTGGGTTGGAGTCATCTCTATGCCAGAGGGAGCTGTCCCAAAGGGGAGGCCAAGGCTGAGGGAAGGGGCTGCCTGATGGGACTCCTCCCCTCCCTTTCTCCTCTATACAGAAAAGAACCGAAGTTATGTCATCTCGTCCTTCACAGAGCTCAAGGCATATGACCTGCTGTCCAAGGCCTCAGTGCAGTTTGTGGAGTATCCTTGAGTCTTCAATGGCCAGGGTCCCTGGCTGGGGTGGGGAGCTAGGGGAAGGCCTGGGGACAGGGCCCCCAGGGTAGGTGTTAGGTCCTCCTGATGCATGTGGCCTTGGGCCGGGGTCCTATACTCAGGGACAGCTACAACAAGCGCCAGATGAGCCGCATCTACCCCAAGGGAACCCGCATGGACTCCTCCAACTACATGCCCCAGATGTTCTGGAATGCCGGATGCCAGATGGTTGCCCTCAACTTCCAGACGATGGGTGAGGGCACCTCAGGCCCCTAAGAATCCTTCCCTGGTCCCTGTGCCCCCCACCTTTACATCCTTGAGGGGTCTCTGGAACAGACTGGGGAGTCCTGCTGTTTGTGTAGACTCTGGGGGCATGCCCAGGTGTGTAAGCATGTGGGGGTAGAAATGCATCAGCCGTGCCTGTGTGCCTGCACATACGTGATGCATGGGAAGATGCCAGGTGCCAGCGTGGGTTCCGGCCGCTCCACCCAGGTGTCTGTGGGCCGCCTGCCCCAGCTGCCCCAGCTCCCACCACAGGCACTTGGCCTGGTTGTGGCTTTGCTCCCTGGTGCCTCCAGCTGTGGACCCTGCCTGAGAGAGGAGACACCCCAAGGAAGCAGACTGGGGCAGGAGAAGCCCTCATCCTCAGAGTCCACCCAACCACCCCCATTCGCCAGACAGCAAAGGCTGGGAACGGAGGAAATGGAGACTGAGCATAGCCCCAGGGCTGGGCCTTCCTCCCTGAGTGTCCTTGTTCCTCCAGACTTGCCCATGCAGCAGAACATGGCAGTGTTTGAGTTCAACGGGCAGAGTGGCTACCTCCTCAAGCACGAGTTCATGCGCCGGCCGGGCAAGCAGTTCAACCCCTTCTCAGTGGACCGCATCGACGTGGTGGTGGCCACCACCCTTTCCATCACGGCAAGGCCCTGGGGCAGACACATGGCTGGGCGGCTGAGGTCTTGAGTAGAAGGGCACAGGAGCCCACTCCTCCCTTCACTCCCAACCCCCTCCCCAATATCCTGGAAATTTCAGCCCCAGCCAGTTCCTGCAGTAGCAAGTTGCCTTGGAAACTGCCTCCTCCTCAGCACTGGAGGCTGCCACTTGGTCCCCATGGAAACCAATGGGAAGGGCTGAGGCTGCGGTGGGGGAGGGGAGGAAGAGTGGGCAGAGCGGGGCAGCCAGAGCCCCAGGTCCTGGGGGAAGGCGTTGTTCCCTCCTTGGCTGGGGAGGGAGGTGACAGGCCCGCCTCTTCCCCTCATGCTGGAAGCACCCTGGTCCTCAGAGCTTAGCTGTAACCCGTGGGCTACACAGCCTCTACCCGTGGCCAGAGCTGAATGGGGTTTTTCATAACACCCAAGAATGAATGCTTCAGCTCTAGGGAGCCAGGGGCCCCAGATGCTTGCGGAAGAGCCTGGGTGGGGAATTTGATGCTGGCTCCCCTGGACCTCTACCCCCAGGTAATCTCTGGGCAGTTCCTGTCAGAACGCAGTGTGCGCACCTATGTGGAAGTGGAACTGTTTGGCCTTCCTGGGGACCCCAAGAGGCGCTATCGAACTAAGCTGTCACCCAGTACCAACTCCATCAATCCTGTCTGGAAGGAGGCGCCCTTTGTCTTTGAGAAGGTGGGGCTAGGGCAGGGCACAGCAGTCTTAGTTCTTGGCCTCTACTTACAGACAAGAGGAAGTTAAACAAGGCAGCTCCTTGACCTTCCTCCTCCTCTTCCCAACCCTTCTGGGCCCTCCTGTTTCAAGAGTGCAAAACCCAAGTTTACAGAAGTTTACTTGGTAGGCAGAGTATGTCTGTGTGTGTGTGTGTGTGTGTGTGTGTGCGCACATGTGCACGTGAGGATTACAGGCAGAAATGTGAACCCAGGGTTGAGGGTCCCACGGGATCATGGGGGTCTTTTGCCCCAGTGGATACCCACTGGCAAAGCTGCCAAGGGCTGTCTGCACCAGGTCCCCTCAGCCCTGGGCTGCATATCCAACCCTCCTCCTGTGTATGGAACCAGCCACAGCATGAGCTGCAGGGATGTCTTTGTATTTGGCCTAGAGTGTGCCCTCTGTCTGTCCTCACTAAATCTGGTGACTCTCACCATGTTCTCACACTGATGCTGAGACTTCCGGAGCCAGGGAAGCGGGCAGCTTGGCTCCTCTCTCCCCTCCCAGCCTGTCATGTCCCCAACGCTCCCCAGATCTTGATGCCTGAGCTGGCCTCTCTCAGGGTGGCTGTGATGGAGGAAGGCAACAAGTTTCTTGGACACCGTATCATCCCCATCAATGCCCTAAATTCTGGTAAGGAGAGGGGACCTTCTTCACTGTTCCAAGATCAGCAGCAGGAGCCTGGGCACAGGGTGGGGCAGCTTCTGGGAGGGGGCCTGGAGTGAGGCTTTACCTAAGCCCTCACATTGTAAGGAGTAGGGCAGGCACAGTACCTCTCCAGGAACCTGACAGAGGTGGGAACTCTGCCCACCTAACAGAATTGCTGTAATTTTCTGAAACACCTGGGGCAGTTTCTCAAGTAGCTGACACTTATGGGCATTTAAAATGTGCTAAGGGCTTATAACACATTCTCACTTCATCCTCTCACTAACCACACGAGTAGACACTTAGTCCCTCTTCACAGATGAGGAAAGTCTCAGAGAGTTAAAGTAACCTGGCTGAAGTCACACAGCCAGTGTGTGTGAGTGGCGCTGGTAGGAGCAGGCTCCGGCCTACCACCCACCCCCTGCTGTCCGACAGGGTACCACCACCTGTGCCTGCGCAGCGAGAGCAACATGCCCCTGACCATGCCTGCACTCTTCGTCTATCTGGAGATGAAGGACTACGTACCTGGTGCCTGGGCAGGTAGGAGCCCATGGTGTGCCGGGAGCCCCAGGCTGTCTGTTCCCCCTTCCTCTTCATCAAGCCAGCCTCCAGAGCAGGGTGGGATCCAGTTGGGGCATCCTGGAATGGGTGAGGACAGGGGAGGCTTAAAAGCCCATCTCCATATGCACCATATTGTAATGTCCTGTGCACCCACCCAGATCTCACTGTGGCCCTCGCCAATCCCATCAAGTTCTTCAATGCTCATGACAAGAAGTCCGTGAAGCTCGAGGAGGCCATGGGAGGTCTGCCTGAGGTCTGTGTTGCCTGCACTGCTGCCAGGGGCTCGCCAGAGCTTGGGCTTATCTGTGGGAAAGGATTCAGGCAGGACCCGGACTCGGGGAGAGAGGGCTGTTGAGCCACCTTCCTAACCTGCTCTCCCTACACCCCTACACAGAAGCGCTTCCCGCTGGCGAGTCCAGTTGCCAGCCAGGTCAATGGGGCGTTGGCCCCAACGAGCAATGGGTCAGCAGGTATGAGCTTCGGTCTGTACACCTACTGGGAGGACCTCCATCTCTGCACCCACCGGCACTTCCCTTTAAAAACTCTCACCTGGGGAGGGAAGGGCTGTGTCTGAAACCTCAGTGCCTCAGTGCTGGGAAAGTGAGGGGCAGGGGGCACAACTGCGACTCCCGAGGGGCGCGGTGGGGGAGGCGAACGGAGCCAAGGGGGCCCCCAAAACACCTGCCAGCTCAGCCTGTGGCGTTTGCAGCAGCCAGGGTCGGGGCCAGGGAGGAGGCCATGAAAGCAGCTGCGGGTAAGGCCTGCTGAGCCCGGCGATCTCTGGGATGAGCCTGGGGCTGGTCCGGGGCTCCCTGGGGTTGGACGGGCAGGGAGGCCTGCTCGGTGGCGCGCCTCACCCCGGCCTCCGCAGAGCCGCGGACTGCCAGTCTGGAGGAGCTCCGGGAGCTGAAGGGCGTCGTGAAGCTGCAGCGGCGGCACGAGAAGGAGCTGCAGGAGTTGGAGCGGCGCGGCACGCGGCGTTGGGAGGAGCTGCTGCAGCGGGGCGCGGCGCAGCTGGCCGAGCTGGGGCCGCCGGGTACGGGTGGTGGCAGGGCCTGCAAGCTCGGCCCGGGCAAGGGCTCTCACAAGAAGAGGTAAGGGCCGTGGCGGCACCCTGCCCTCCGCAGAGCTGGCGGCGGAGGATCGTAGGCCCTGTCCCCACGTGGCCTCCTCCCCAGGAGCCTGCCCTGCGGGGAGAGCACCGGAGCTGCACCGGGCAAGGGCCCTGAGGGCGTGGAGGCGCGGGTGCGGGAGCTGAAGGACAGGCTGGAGCTGAAGCTGCTGCGGCTGGGCGAGGAGCAGTACGAGTGCGTTCTGAAGCGCAAGGAGCAGCAAGTGGCCGAGGTGGCTGGGACGGGCAGAGCGACAACCCCATCCACCCCACCAACCAACCCCCCCCAACTCCGTCTGCACAACAAAGGACCACTTGCCAAGCCGCTACTTCCTCTCCCCGCAGCAAATCTCCAAAATGATGGAGCTGGCCAGAGAGAAACAGGTGGCAGAGCTGAAGGCCCTGAAGGAGACGTCGGAGATGTACGACCCTCCCTCGCCTGCCTCGCCTCCCAGCAAGGGCTCGAGGCACAGGAAACAGCCTCTTCATTCCTGTCTTTCTGCAGGGACACCAAAGAGATGAAGAAAAAGCTGGAGACCAAGAGACTGGAGCAGATCCAGGCCATGACCAAAACCACCACAGACAAGATGGCCCAGGAGAGGTGAGCCCTGGAGGGGAGGCCCAGGGCTGGGCAGACCCCACTTCAGGTGGAAAGGGGCCTCTCTACAAGTGGATCCTGACTCACTTCCCAAAGATGCACCTGTCCCCTGGCTCTCCAAAAAGCCGATCCCACCTCTGTCCTCTGTTACCTTTGATCAGAGAGTGTCCTCCTTAGGCAAAACATGGAGGCCAACAGTACATAAGCAGAGCCCTGGAGGCAGCCAAGTTTGCAGGGAAGAAGCTGAGGCCTTGGGACCACAGCCTGTCCATTGTGGTGGCACTGTTTCCTGCACGGGCTTCCCATGGAAGCCTTGAAGGACAGTATGTTTTGCTGGGGAAATGGTTCCCTCAGAGGTCCCAGGACTCCCAGTGGCCCCGACATATTCCTTGGGTCCCCGTGCCTGCTCCCAGCTGGTTCCTGCCCTATGTTGGATATCTCATTTGCCTACACCCTGCGGAGATTTCATCTTACCCAGCTCTCCCTAGGGGTTTTCTCCCTTTTCTAAAACTCCAATTACACCAACAGGTTGAAGAGAGAGATTAACAACTCCCACATCCAGGAAGTAGTGCGGGTGATCAAGCAGGTGTGTAAGGGCTCTGTCCTTCCTAAACACACACACGTACACACACACACTCTTCAGGGTGGGAAGGGATGGCCCCAGGCCCTGACTTTGCCCTTAGGAGATGCACTGTCCAGTGCTGTCCATGCTGCTGGGATGGAAGAGGACATCCTGGGGTTCTGGGGTACGAGCATGAAGCGGTCTGTCACCAGCCAGCTCCCATGTATGGAAATGATATGTGCTAACTGGCCCATATCAGGGCCAGGGGAGGCTGGGATCGGTGAGGATTGGGGGATGAAGACGGAGTGAGACTTCCTGAGGTGCCAAGGAGTTGGAAGAGAGAATGGACCTGAAGCTCGCCTGGGGATCATTAACTACAGAACAGAGCTCCCACCTCCTGGGTCCTGACCTGTGCCAGGCACTCTGCCAGATGCCTCGCACGAGCTGTCTCTTGTAGTCTTATAGTCCAGTGAGACAGGTGCTGCTATCCATATCTTACAAATTTTTTAAACCACCTACATGTTAAGGAATTTGCCCGACGTCTTACAACTAGTTAGCTGGGATTACAGCTGGATTCCGACCCAGCTTGCCTGTCTTTGCTGTCCTGATTCCCTGCCATCCACTCCCACCCAGATGACGGAGAGCTTGGAGAGGCACCAGGAGAAGCTGGAGGAGAAGCAGACGGCCTGTCTGGAACAGATACGGGAGATGGAAAAGCAGGTAACAGGGTCACCACTGGGGACCCTGCAGACCTGAATGGGCTCTGGGGTGTAAATGGGCCCTGCCCCAGGGAGCTGCCAGTCAGGGTAGGGGAAGGGGACCATCATCCTTCATTATGGGGTCCTGAGCCCCTTTCAAATGAGGCAGCTCTGCAGACCTCTGCCTGGTTGGTATCCCCTTTCTTGAGAAGCCTCTCATGGGCTCCACCACTCCCCCACCCTGCCTCTCACCCCCATCTCCTGGGAACTATGAACAAGGATATTGGACATCTCCTTTTCCCACTGTCCAGGGAGTGAGGGTGGACAGGGGGCCTCTCCTGAGCCAGGCAGGGGTCCTTGCTGTCTCCACAGTTCCAGAAGGAGGCACTGGCAGAGTATGAGGCCAGGATGAAGGGTCTGGAGGCAGAGGCGAAGGAGTCAGTGAGGTCCTGCCTCAGGACCCGCTTCCCCTCGGAGGCCAAAGACAAGCCTGAGATGGCCCGCGAGTCCCCCAGAGAACTGTGTGAGCAGGACCCACTTGTAGCAAAGGCAGATGCCCAAGAGAGCCGCCTCTGATGCCCCCATCCCACTGGACATTCAGCAAGGATGTTCAGCCCCTTCTCTGGGATGTGGCTCTATCCCCTCCCCCCCAGGAGAAAGGAGCCCCAGCCTTCTGAGGCTGTGGGAACCTGTGGCTGCCTGCCTTGGATGCTACAGCCCCCTCCTCAACAGCCAGGCCCGAGGTGGAGACAGGACCCAGGCACCCTCAGGGCAGGACCTCTCTGGGGCCTAGAGGTCTTCTCAAGCTGACTTCCTACCCCCCATCTCTAGATAAGTGTCATATATTTGTTGAGGGCAAAAGACTATGGACTGGGAGGCAGAAAGTGGGATCCTGGCCCCACTCTGCCTTTCCTAGTGAGCACCCAGCCGTACCCTACTCTAGGCTCAGTTTCCTCAC
This sequence comes from Sapajus apella, assembly GCF_009761245.1. Lineage (NCBI taxonomy): Eukaryota > Metazoa > Chordata > Mammalia > Primates > Cebidae > Sapajus > Sapajus apella. The sequence goes on from NW_022437062.1 coordinate 467,897, forward strand.
CTGTAGGGTTGCACTCACCCACCTGCAACCTCCGCTCTAGCCCCAAACCCTCCTGCCCCAATGTCAGCAGCTCTGCCGGGCTTCCAGGCCCCATCAGGCCTGGCCTGAGTTGGCCTTGTCAGCTCCTTGAGGCAGAGCCTGGCACTACCTCACAGCTCCCTGGGGACGGCCCTCCCCTTCCCTCTGGGACAGAAGGCTCAAATGGAAAAGCTGCCTCGCGCTGCTCGGCTGAGTCACTAGGGGCAGTGGCCTCTTGGGTGCTCTCCCACCCTGAACCTGGCTCACCCTTCTTCCTAGGCCTGGGGGCTGGCAGGTCCTAGCAGGCACCCCTCTCAGGCTCAGAGAAGGTCAGCATCATTTGCTTTCCTGAATTTATGAGGTTTATTTATTTTTCCTCCTTCCTACTCCTATTAAAGAACCTCGTCCCAGTGTTGGTGCTTAACCCTGGTCTCTATTCTATAGGTAGGAAATGGGGGGCAGGGGAGTGGAATGCCCCTGAAATGAAGTGTGCTGGGGAAAAAAATATCTTGGGAGCTGAACCCAGGGTGAGGTCCCTTCCAGAGCCCAGTGAAATGGCCCTGCTTCTGGGCTTGAAGAGGACTCACTTCCCTTTCTGCTGGCCCTGATGCCACAACCACTGGAAAATTATGTCACCCCCTCTTTGCCCCCACACAGATGTGGCCCTTCACTGTCTCCACTGTCTCCGGGCTGGAGTGGAAGAGCTGAGTGCAAAGATGTCCCCTATTTTGGGGGGGAAAGCCAGACTTTTAGGCCACCTACGCCACTTTAGGAAGACAGAATGTCTGGATAATCAGGCCCCTGTGGCAGCTATGGTTGGCCTCAAAACTTGCTTTAGAGGGGCTTGTGGGTAGCCACTCACTGTACCGATGGCATGATCCCAAATCCCAAACAGGGACAGGCACTGGCTTAGGAGAGCCAGAGGAGAGTTGATTCCAGGAAGAGGTTGTTTTCTTATTAGAGAGTTACAGCAGATGCCATTAACTGGGAACACCTGTTTCTTTGGAAAGTAAATAGGTCCACCTGCCCCAACCCTGCCATTGCGTCTCTCTGGGATTCTGACCTCTGGGATTCTACTAAGCCCTGGCTGTAGGGTGAGGCTAGGGGGCCTGATCATTTACTGGACTGTGGCCTGGCATTGATCAACCTGCTCCCTACATCACTACAGACTGGACACACCGGGGCAGAACACCTACACCCCAGGGCAGTGCCCCGTCTTCAACCCTTCTGCTGGGCACGGGACTGTAAAGGTGAAGATTCAGGCCTAGAGGAACTCACTGACCCAGGCACCTGCACATAAGCCATGGCCAGAGCCCAATGGAGCCCACTGGGCAGCCCCCAGCTTTTGCTGATGACTGTTTAGGAGAAGGAAAAGCTGCCTTCCCCTCGCCCCTGGGCTGGGCCACGCAGTCTCTGGGCTCCCCATCTGGAGCTGCGTAGCCCAGGAATGGGGAAAGCAATGCAATCCTGCCCCTGGAGAGGTTTCTGCACAGCAGACTGGGGCCTTCCCATGTGGTCAGGCCTGGATACCCACACCCCTGCTTTCCTCCCAAAAAGGCAAGGTGTCCCTCGGGCAAATATCATCTCTGGGCCCTGGAGATGAATTAGTCTCTGGCTGCAGGGGATGTACAGAGGAAGAGTTGACGTCCTCCCTTTGGGCACTGGGGCAGGTGAAGAACACCTGAGTTCCACCCCTGCTGTGAATGTATGGGACAGGGGCAAGGTTCCTTTTCCACCTGTCATGCCTCAGTTTCACCTTTTGCACAAAGAGAAGGGTCCTTACCCCTTTCCCAGTCCCTTTGCTGACTCAGACTCCAGTCCCCTGCTGATTCACCCGCCCCCTGCATCCCCTGAGCAGCCCTCTGGATCTCCCAGACACGTGCCACCAGGCCCAACCCTGCCGAGCTGGTGCAACGTGACATGGTGAGGGGGCTGGTGACACTGGAGGAAAGAAGGGGCCCGGGAGGGAGGCAGCTGCAGACAGAGTGACAGACCACAATGAGGCATCTCAGGGAGGGAGCACTTTTGCCAGCCTGGGGCCTGCTGGGGGACAGGCCCAGGAGGTGGAACGGGAGGGGAGGGGAGCAGGACGAGCCTATCTGCCCCCTGCTGCCTGGGCTCCATCTCCTGTCAGCCTTCAGCTCTCTAAGCGACAGCTTCTAATTCCGGCTGTTGGTGCCTCTGTGCTCTGCAGCAAAGTCTCAGCTTTTTTTCAGCTTTGCCGTTTCTTTTCTGTTCAGAACATACTGAGCCCATAGGGAAGTCAGAGCAAAGGCTCCAGGGCCCAACACTTGGCACCACCGCACTTCCTGCCATGGGAACCAACTGCTCCTTCTAAAGGGTACCCAGCACAGCACTTTCTGACCCAAGTCTTCCTCCCTGGAACTGTCTCAATCCACCATGGGGGAACAGGGCAGAAATGAAGCTGAGTTGTCTCAGGGAGGAGGGGCTCTTCAGGACCAAGAAAGTGCCCATTCTGGGTTTATGCTGCTTCTCTCCTCCCTTTGGGGGGTGCAAAGCTTGGCTTGTCACACAGTTTCCAGATGTCCTCCCTACCCTGACCTTGGAAATAGAAGGGAAGAAAGCAATTTTCCTCACACTGCTGAAAAGAGAAATTGAGTCATAAAGGGAAGAAAAGCCTTCTGCTGAGTAAAGAGGGAGAGCATTCCTGTCCAATTACCGGGGGTGGACAATCTCTGCCCATTCCTGGGGCCACCCCAGAAGGGGGCCCTAGCTCTGGGGGTGGGAGCAGCTTTGAGGACTGCACTCGAAATAACTGTGCAGCTCTAGAACAAAACAAAAGAAAACAAAACAAAAAAATGAAATAACTGTGCAACTCTTTCCCTGACACTCTGACTTGATCCTGTGTGAAGCAGGCAGGGCTGGTATTTAGCAGCCTCATTTTGCAGATGAGAATATGCAGGCTGGGGGCCAAACTGCTAGAACGCCTTCAAGATGGGACTTAACTCTGAGGTCTGATCTGTGGCCTATGACACCAGGGAAGAAAATTGGCAGAGCCCTGACCAAGGGCTTTGCGGTGGGTGCAGTTACACATCACATGTGCCTCACATGACAGAGGGGAGTGGGAGCCTCTGCTCCAGGTCCTGGGCGCCAAATTCAAGGTAGACATCCCTGGAGCCTGGGAACTGGAGAGAGGCAAGGGGCTCAGGGTGCAGGGCCATGAGCCCACTTTACCACGCCCATCTGTGCCCAGTACCTTTTCCCAGGCATCTCCTACTGCAAAGCATCTGCCCAGGCCGAGAACACCATTACTCTTCCTTTATTTTCTATCTCTGATAGGAAGGGACCCCTTATAGGAGCCCTCAACAGCATCCCCTGAAGGTTTATCCTGCTTCCAAGCCTTTGCCTCCAGAACCCGTCTGAAATTCCTTCCTTCTTTCTTCAGCAGCCAGACCCCGCACATCCTTGAAGTCCTATCTTTAAAAGGCTCCTGAGCCCTCTCCTCCCCACAACTCCATCTTTTCATCAAAGGACTGTGTTGGTCTGAATTTAGCAGATGTATTCACCCCTCAGGTGACAGCCTCCACTTTTTATGTCCCAGTGTTGTCGTCTTAGGAGGGGGAGTGTCTTCTATCTAGAATCGAGTTTATGCCTCTCTCTTTCCTGCTGCCGGCAACAAAAGGCTCATGAAAAGTCTCAGTAAATTCTGCAGCTGATACCTGCTTCACTCCTTACTTTACAAATATCCATTCCAACCCTACTCACTCCCTCCCCACCACCCACACCCAGGCCTGTGTATCATCTCCCCCTCCTCCAGGAGCGAGTGGGGCCTGCTGGCAGGAGGGAGAGGAGATGCGGTGGTTCCTCCGCATCTTATGGAAAATGGAACTCGAGCTCGCCTCCTCTCCTTAGGGGTCTGCCAGTGGTCAGGGCCAGAACCCTGTGGCCTGGGGGTGGCTTTGTGCTCAAGGGAGAAGCAAGGGGCAGGGAGCTTGCGTGGATCCCTAGGTCTTTCCAGGGTGGCAGGGCCAGGGAACTCCTAACATGCCCGCGGCATTCCCGGGTCCTAAGGTGCCCCTTTCTGGTCTCGGTGTCTGCACTCTGCCCGCTCAGCAGCCGCCGGGAGCTGGCAAGCGGGCGCGTTGTTGGGGTTGGAGACGTCTGAGACTGGAGGGCGCACTCGGCCCCCACCCCTCGCTCCGAGGGAACGTGTGGGGAGGAACAATTGTGCGTGAGTGCGTGATTCGCTGCACTTCGAGTGGCAGTTACCAGCCAGGCTGAGCGCCCCCAACCCGCGGCACGTATACCCCCTCCCCCAAATTACTCCTCAACCGCCTTTTGCTGCCACCCCTAGCTCGCACGTGGTCCTGTTCTGCGCTCATGCGGTCCCACTTCCTTTCACCCTGGACCGCTGTGGGCAGCTCTCAGTCTTCTCCTACGAGCCCGAGGTCCCGCCAGTTTCTAAGTAGCAGAGGGCAACGACTCGGATGGGGGCGGAGGGCGGGGAGAGAAGACTGCGACTTTGGGATTGGATTGGCCGGGTCGGGTGCATGTGGCCCCCTGCGAGCAGCCCCCGCCCCCGCCCCGCAACCGCCGCCGCATTCCCAGGGGAGCGCGGAGGAGGAGCCGCTCCCCGACTTCGTGGCCCACGAAGGTGTGGGGGTCAGGGGTGGTCTCCCCCGCCCCGTCCGTCTCTGCCCTGACGGTGCAGCCCGCTTCTAGGGCAGCCATTGCCATGGAGACCCCTGAGACTATAAAGCCAGGTATCTAGGCGGGCGGCGGCTCCCTCGCCGCTGAGCCCCCCAAGGAAGGAGCAAGCGCCCCGGCGTGGCCCGGCCCCCGCGAGAGGGGAGGAGGCGGAGGAACGGCGCCAGCAGCTTGAGAAGCGGCGCGCCCCTCCAGGGCTGGAGGCAGGCGTGCACCGCGGGCGCCACCGTTGCTGCGGGGGAGCGGGGGCTGCCCTGGGTGCGGGTGAGTGGCTCGGCTCCAAACCACGAGGACTGAGGGGCGCCGGACACGGGGAAAGCGGCGGGAGACTCGGGAGAGGGTCGAGCCTCGGCTCCCGACGTCTGGTGGCGGGCCAGGAGTGGAGCCCGGAGTAGCGAGCAATCAACACCTCCAGGCGGCAGCCCCGGGGAAGCAGCAGCGAGACGCCAGGCGTGCGGCCCAGGAGCGGCGGGGCCGCCGGAACCTCCCGGCGACCGGAGTAGGAACCTCGGGACCCTCGGCTGCAGCCGCCCACGCGCGGAGGGAGAGGTACAGGAGCGCGGGCGGAGGCCGGAGCCCCACGGGGCGCGAGAACAGGGGCGCCCCCGTGCGGAGCTGCCAGGCTGCCCGGGCGCGGCGGCCGGGGCCATGCTCAAGCCCAAGGACTTGTGCCCCCGAGCGGGGACGCGCACCTTCCTGGAGGCCATGCAAGCGGGCAAAGTGCACTTGGCCCGCTTCGTGTTGGATGCGCTGGACCGCAGCATCATCGACTGCCGCGCGGAGCAGGGCCGCACGCCGCTCATGGTGGCCGTGGGGCTGCCGGACCCCGCGCTGCGCGCGCGCTTCGTGCGGCTGCTGCTCGAGCAGGGTGCGGCAGTGAACCTGCGGGACGAGCGTGGCCGTACCGCACTCAGCCTGGCGTGCGAGCGAGGCCACCTGGACGCCGTGCAGCTGCTGGTTCAGTTCAGCGGTGACCCCGAGGCGGCCGACTCGGCGGGCAACAGCCCCGTGATGTGGGCGGCGGCCTGCGGCCACGGGGCGGTGCTCGAGTTCCTGGTACGCTCCTTCCGCCGCCTGGGCCTGCGCCTCGACCGCACCAACCGTGCGGGGCTCACCGCGCTGCAGCTAGCTGCCTCCCGCGGCCACGGGACCTGTGTGCAGGCCCTCACGGGGCCCTGGGGCCGCGCCGCCGCCGCCGCCGCGGCCCGGGGCTCCAACTCCGACAGTCCCCCTGGCCGCCCGGCCCCTGCGCCCAGCCCCGAGCGTCGACGACCCAGCCCCCGCCGCCTACCGCGGCCTCTACTGGCGCGCTTTGCGCGAGCGGCGGGTGGCCACGGGCACGGCGGCGAGGCTGGCTCAGCGGTCAAGAATTCCGGCCGACACCGGGCGCAGGGCAGTGAACGACCTGAGCTGGGTCGGAGCATGAGCCTAGCGCTGGGTGCGGTGACCGAGGAGGAGGCGGCCCGCCTGCGCGCTGGGGCCCTGATGGCCCGACCAAACTCGCCCCAGTCTTCGGGGACTGGGCGGTGGCGCTCACAGGAGGTGCTGGAGGGAGTGCCCCCAACCTTAGTGCAAGCCCCCATTGGTCTCAGCCCCCACCCGGAGGGCGGCCCCGGCTCTGGCCGCCTGGGTTTGCGCCGACGCTCTACAGCCCCAGATATCCCCAGCCTGGTCGGGGAGGCTCCAGGGCCCGAGAGTGGCTCAGAGATAGAGGCCAACGCTCTGCCTGTCTCGGTGCCTGGACCGAATCCATGGCAGGCGGGCACCGAGGCTGTGGCGCTGCACGCTCAGCGGTAAGCCGCTCCGAGCACCAGGCCTGCTCCTCTCACCCTCCCGTCTGTACTCCACTGGTATTTCTCCACTCTAGGTCCTTCACCTTTTCGGCAGCCGCCCCACTTCCCTGCAGCCCATTTTGGAACCTGGTCTCCCTGCCAAGGCGAGACCTTCACCAGCCCTCCACCGGAAATAAGCGACCTCCATCTTCTTTTTTGTGCTCCTCGGTATTCCCTGCCTGGGTCTAGAGGTTTTGATGACTGGTTCCATAGCCTACCAGCCAGGAAGGTGGATACCCTTCCCCAGCCCTCAGCCACCTGCTGCTCCTTTCCCCCCACCCTCCCCTCGCTGGGTTTCCCAACATCCTGCCAGCGGCCAGCGAGGCAAATAGACGGGTCCAACTTGAAGAATAAAGACCCAGCCTCCCCACTCTAACTAGTGATGTTGACAATAATGCCACAAACTACCAAAGTTCCCTTTCCCTCAAAGTGTGAGAGGAGGAAAGGACCGAGGGGGCCCTAGAGTTTTTGTGTACTGGAGAGCTGAGGAGGACAGAGTCTAGCTATTAGGTTTTTCTAGGGTAGAAACTTCGAGACAATGAAAGTATGTTTGGGGAGTGGGAGAGTCCCTAGTGTTGAACACCATTTGTCCCTTGAATCAGCTCCTGGGTAACTCCAGCTCCCTCTGTCTCTGCCCAGGATTCAGCACACAATCCCTACCTAGGTCCGCTCCGGGCTCCTGAGCCAGTCTGCTCTTCAGCTTGGATTCATTTGAATTCCATCATCAAGGTTCAACACCTCACCTCTGGAGGCCCAAGTCCTATTTCCGCTCACAGAGGCCTGAAATGCAAAGGACTGAGCGCTTCCCCGCCTCCACGCCTCCAGCTCCCCTGTCCCGCACGTGGGTGCCCCCGCGGGGTGGAACAGTTGCGAAGGCTGTGCTTAATTGTATTTCTTCCAATCCTCAAGGAACTCGTGTTTTAAGGCTTTGTATAGGAAGCAGGAAGCAGCGGGTCTGATTCTGAGGCTTAAGAGCCTGACAATATCTCTTTAAATAGAAGCTCCGCGAGGGGGATAATTGACTGAAGTGTTTGCGACGTGAAACAGCGGCGCGCGGGAGTCGGGAGCCCACATGAGCCGCAGGTCCAGGTTTAAATTACATCAAACTTTGGCTAGAGCTGCAAGGGGGCTGTTAAACGGCTCCTTCTTCTTGCTGGGCAGTTAATGGAGCGGATGATGGATGCTGGAGGTCAAGACCCGGGACTCCTGCCTTGGCCCCACCTTGTGGGACGCAGGCCCGGCCCAGGTTTATTACTGGGCAGATGAGTGAGTCAGAGGCCCTTTCCCGGGTTGGTCCTTTGTCCCCTGCCCGCTCGCCCCCGCCATCCTGCCCTGTGCTGGCCTAGCCAGGCGGCGGGATTGGGGGAACGGTGTCCGGCGGGGCGCTTGCGCTAGGACCCTGCCGGAGTGCTAGCGCGCTAGTCTTTGCGCCCGGCCCGCAGGGAGGCGGCAAGTGGGGCTCTTTTGTGAACCGCTAGGGTGGGACTTGACGCCTTTCACCTGCCTGCGGTGGGGGTCTTTCCAAGACGTCGATATATCTGTTCGCCTTTGCAGTACGGAAGGTTTCTCGCCAGTAACTCCCAGGGAACTGCCCAGAGAATGACCGTGCGAGATATTGGGCCTGGCGGTAAGGGGTGGGTGGTCAGGAGTGGGCCTCGTGCAGGTGTCAGGACACCTCCCCAGTCCTTGCACCCCGCTGACCCATCCGCTGTGCCAAGCAGGCCGGCGCACTGGAGGACGTGATCTCTGGTGCCCCCTGGTGGCAGCGCTGCGCTCTCCCCGCTGCGCCCCGGCTCGGAGCTCTGACACCTGCTTTTCTTTGGGATCACCGCTGTGTACTTCTCCCTCCGTGTACATTTACCGTGGAATCCTCTTCATCTTGTAGAATATTAAATCCGGATACTTGAAGTCACTTCACAGCAGTGAGGTGAAGGACAATGAACAAAAAACTCGCATTGAGAGTAGCAGGAACCCAGACCCTTCACTAAGGACCGCAAGTGAAATCTTCCAAGTTAAGGCTGCGTGTCCTGAGAGGTACTGCTCTCTTCCGAAAAGGTGGAGCCGCCAACCCTTCCCTTATGATTCTGAACCTTGGGACCTGCTGATTATGCAGTTGTTTTCTTCTGATATTTGCTTTCATTTCTGAAGTGTTCTGCCCTCTCCCTTCCCTCTTCTCCCAAAACAAATGTCTCTCCTCAGTCCCCCTGTCTGGGTGGTGGGTGCACAATACCAAGTGCCTGAAAAGCGTGAGGGAGAGGGTCTGGGGTGGGGTGGGGACACTGGACACCCCAAGTGCAAACTGCTGCTTTCTGACCCTTGCTTGCTCATGTACTCGCTATTCAACTGTGTTTAATTGTAATGACGTTGTTAGTGGTGTAGGAATCCAAGTGTTTTGGCTCAACAGCATGAAGTCTGGGTTGCACATTGTATAAGAGGTGCTGTAATCTTTCCAGTATCTCTGATATGTGGCTTTTTGGTTTATTGTCGCCCTGGGCCCTCTTTACTGGATAAACAACCATGAGGGCTCTTCTCTGTGGAGCTGTGGAGAGCTTGGTGGTAGAAAGTGATGTTCCTAAAAACTGCAGCAGCTCTTTCCTGTCTAAACTGAATCGTGTGTCTAACTGCCTTGCTGTCCTGACAGACTCCTTCCCAGGTCCGGTTCCATGCAGACCTTCCACGCTTCACATTTTGCTGCCCTGAACTTGCTCCTTTGTCAGTCCCAGGGTGTTGAGGCTGGGTCCTTTCTAGCAATCTCCACCTTCAGAAGAGACTTTTCTAAATCTTTTGCTTTTCCAATTCTTGTTGCTTTTGTCATTGTGAAGAGTCACCCAGGACACTGGCGCTCGGTACCCTGAGGTCAGAACCAGTCTGTGTGTGAGCTGTGGGACATAACGCACACCCTTTCAGAGTGATATTGTGTGGTGGAAGGTTAGTTCTGTTAGAGCTCAAAGAATAGTTAATAAATCCAGTATTATTCCGTTGCGAGAACTGGCCTCTTTGCCTTATCAAGTACTCCTGACCCTCCAAAGGGCTCCCTTTGGAGAGATGGACAGAGCCCTTGCCTCCTGTGGAGGCTCCTGCCTTAGTGAGCGTCTGCCCTCCCGTCCCACTGTGCTGGCTCCGGAAGGTAAGTCACAGGTCAGCACCTCAGCCGTGCTGAGCTGGCAGCTGGGCAGCACCAGGGCACCTGTCAGGGTATGAATGCACTGGGGAGTGAAGGCAAGGCTGTGTGGTTGCTCCTGGCTTGCTCCTGAACCCTGGGCAGTGAGACCTCAGGAAGGAAATGTGGGAATCTGTGTGGGAACTGGAAGTTGCAAGATAAGTTCATCCACCTCCCCACCCTTAGGACGAGAGCCCAGGCCGCCTGGTTTCCAGGCACTGCTCTGTTCTTTCTCAACTCTGTGCCATCTCCCTCAGTCCTGAGGAGTGAAACAGGGATGGCTCTCACCGGAAGCAGTTTCAGACCACTTCCTATGGACGGCTTGAGGTCCGGCGTGGTGGTGAGAAGTGCGCAGAGGATGGGAGAAGCTGACACGTGGGGTGCTCACCAGCCACTGTGGCCACCCCCAGCAGACACAGTGCACGGCCCTGGCTTTTCCCGGGGGCTCTTCTCCCCTGGGAAGAAGGCCCATCTACTTTTCATCTTCTTCTTTCCCAAGGGTCTTTGACTTCCTGTTTCCCTTCCTCTCTGCCCTCCTTTTGGGCCCACAGGCCACCAAGGAAGAGTTGGGTGTTCTGCGGCCAAGTTGGGTGTTCTGCGGGGTGGCCGCTGGAGAGCTCACATGGGGAGGAAGGGAGGCTACACAAGACTCGCCCACCCCAGGCGCCTCCTCTCCAAGATGGCCAGGCTCTACTCCCAGAGACACAGGACGCTCAGTGGCTTTGAACACTCAAGTTAATTTAAAACAGGCACAAGTGCAACAATTCACAAAAATTTCTAGGGAAGATGCTTTTGTTTTGAAAACTGACCCTTAAAAAAAAGTCCTTGCAATTTCTTTGCCCCCAGGAAGGTCACTAGGGAGCAGAAGAATCTAAAAATATTATCTAGATAGAAAGGGTCCAGACACCTGAAGTTCTTTCCCAGAATTTCCACCTCACAGCAGCCCTGAAGTTGGAGGCGGAGGAGGACAAGGAGACAGCTGTCTGTGGAGGCAGCCGGGGCAGATGGTTTGCACAAATGGGTGCTCGTGACCTTGACATGATGGAAACCCAGAGGCGGTTCAGCTTCTCTCCCAGACAGGGCTCTGAAGAGAACAATGGTTCCCTGATGACCTTGTGATTGAGTTAAACTTGAAAGGTAAAACAGTTACCATTCCCTACATTCCTGTCTCTGGTCCTCACACTTCACAGTCCGGGAGAAGCTCAGAAACGTCCCAAGCCCCCAGGATACGTTGGACTCCGTTTGGACCATGCCACTGGTCAGGTTGACATAGGACTGGAGAGGTGGAAGCCAGGCCAAGAAAGCAGGCCCCTTCAGGCCAGAACTTAGTGGGAGAGAGGATGGGGCAGCCTTCCTGGAGCTGGCTGTGGGTGACCTGAAGGGACCTGGGCTGTCAGACACACACACGTTCTCTCCATCCTGTAAAGTGAGAGCACCTTCACCACTGACCCCATTCTTTCACTCAGAAATTGCCCCCTCACTCCTCACCCCCAGCCATGGCCTGGAGCAGGCAGTGCATGTGGGACTGCGCCTTCAGGACATCAGACACAAGGGAGGAAGCAGGGTTCAGGTCCTGAAAACCATTGCTGTGGCCCCCTTGAGACCCGAGGTTTGAAGCTGGAGCTGAGAACAGCAAGTATCTGTGTGGAGACCAGCAGTCCAGCCTCCGCAGTGGCCTAGGACGCTAGTGTACAACTACCTTTAAAAAACCACAGCAGCCTTTTCTGCTGTGTGGGCTGCAGGGGCCAGGAATGCTGGCCTCTGCGTTTCTTAGAAATATCCCTGTGCAAATACCAAGGGGTCATCCTGTGGAAAGGGTCTCCACCTGGGGATTTGGGAGGGAGAGACACTGAGGGGGCAGGTCCGGCCTGGCCCAGTAGGCTGAGGAGCAGAGGGTGGGGCTGGGGCTTCACATTTCAATCTTTGGAGAGAATACTGAGAAAACGAGGCAGGCAAGCCCTGCTGGCAGGCTGGCTGCCCAGTGTGCCCTGCCTGTGGGCACAGGTGGCAGGCATACTCAGGGTGGGCTCAGCAGGTGGAGGTCTGCTTGCGGTAGAGCTGGATCAGGGGCACCAGGCACTCGGGCAGCCCTGTCTGCAGCAGGAAGGGGTGGTCTAGGAGCTCCTGGGCCGTGGCTCTCTCTTGGGGGTCCCGCACCAGCATCCGCTCCAGGAAGTCTCGAAGCATGGGGGAGACCTGTGGAGATAGGGCAGTGAGATGGAGCCACAAAGTGCAGTCACTTTGGGATGACCTGATTGCCTGGCCCTGTCATTGATTCAAAGTCTTGAATTCTGGTGTGTGTTTTTTGGTTTGTTTTTTTTTTACTTCTGTCACCTTGCCCCTCCCCAACCCCCAAGGCTCTCAGCATTCAGATGCTGTAGCTCCGTCTAGAAGGGGCAGAGAATTCACATCAGTGATCCAGGCCTGACTCTATCCCTGATCTCAGGCAAGTCACAGTTTTCTCTAGGCCTCAGTTTTCTCAACTGTAAAATGGGCTAGTGATAAACTATGCCCTGTTTTCCACATAGGGGTTTAAAGAAGATTTTAAAAACAGCTCAAGGATGAGGAAGGAAGTGTTCCTCTAGGCCTTAAAGTCTAAGGCAAGGGCTTATCTTGGTTCATTTTGAGCCAGTATCTTGGGATGAGGCTCATCCTCTGGGAAATTAGCCAACTAATTTGGGGATCTCTGTATGTTCATTTTGGGGTTAGTGGTGCAGGCTTCAAGGACCAGTTGTCTTGGAAGATGTTTCCCATCCAGCTGTGTGTTGGGGCCACAGAACCTTTTTTTTTTTTTTTTTTTTTCTTTTTAGAGGTGAGGCTTCAACCCTCTGAGATATTTCTTGCTTTGGTCACCAGATGGCAGTGCCACCTAGCAGCCCTGTGCTGAACGGCCAGCAGGGGGCATCCACAGTAAGGCCTGCGAGGTTGGGGGTATTTGGCAAAAAGCGTTACATGTATAAATATCCATGTATGAGTATACTGACTTTAAGGGGAACGCTGTGGCTCAGCTGTGTCGGCGTATGCAGCGATGGAGCATGAGCTGACTTGCCGTGATGGACAGGGACGTCACATCATGGTATGGATCTCCCAACACATGGGGTGGAGGGATTTGTGCTCAGTGAAGCTTCGGATTCCTCCCGGGACAGCAGGGATTGCTGGTGTCCTGCTTTCCCTGCTCATGGGCATCCCTGGGCTTCTGACCAGTGCCTGCGGAGCAGCGACCCTCCTGCCGTAGCCATGGGAGGAGACTTGCTGGAGCGCATAGGCGAGTTTGTGCGGAGATACTGCTCCACACCCAGGTGCGGGTTTTGTGTGGAGAAAGAGGAGCCTTTTCCAGGAGCCCAGACCCTGTGGCTTCTGTGGAAGGGAGAGGCTGGGAGTCCAGGCTTTGGTCCTCTCGCCTCAGGAGGAATGGGGTCTGTGAGGTCACACCCTTGTGCACCAACTGACCTTGTGAGAGTTCTTCAGCTTGGGTGGGGGGCAGTCCCGGAGCCTCTTCATGGCTTGCACTGGGGAGTCGCTGAAGTAGGGTGGCTCCCCATCCACCATCTCAATCACCATGATGCCCAGAGACCAGATATCCACCTGCAGGAAGAAAATGTCCCTGACCCCATGGCCAGAGCCTGGTCCCTTGGTGGCTATGTGCTGGAGGCAGCAGAGGGGAGGATGGGGGCCAGCTGGCCCCAGTTCTCCTTGGTGAGTCTGACTCTCTCCTCCCCTAGTCACCTGCCCTGTGGCCAGTTCCTGCCTGCATGAGTGACCACTGCCTATAGGGGTACAGCTGTCAGTCACTCCCATCATCCATGGGAGGCCTGGCCATGCGCCATTGTGCCCTTGAGCTGAGGAAAGCACTTGCAGGACTCATTCCTGGCAGCACAGTCATGGGTGAGAGCAGCCCCACTGCAGGGGAAAGGGTGTTGACCTGGTAGGACTCTGAGGACCAGGGCTGCTTTTGGCGAGGTCACTGGAGGGGCCCCAGTGGAAGAGCTGCCAGTGCTTTTGGGAGGCCGGGGTTGGGGGAGCGGAGGGAACCAGTTACCTCAGTGGCATACAAAGACCTGGAGATCACTTCAGGAGCCATCCAGTAAGGGGTTCCCACCAGGGACTTCCTCTTAGGGACGTCTTTGCTGATCTGAGCGCAGAATCCGAAGTCCGAGAGCTTCACCTGGGGTTAGAAGGGGAGTGAGTGGTGACCAGGAGGAGGGAAGTGGTGGCGTGGCTATGCCGCGGACAGGATGGGACCTACCCTGCCATCAAGGGTCAGCAGAATGGAGTCGCTCTTGATGTCCCGGTGGATGACGCCCTGGGCATGGAGGTAGGCCAGGGCCTGCAGCACAGCCTCACACACAGTGGCAATCTGCTCTTCATTCAGCCTGGACAAAAAGTTGGGGCCGCCCGGTGGAAAAAGATTGTTAGCTCTGGCAGGTCATGGGGTGGCTGGGCACAGTAGGAGTCCCTGGTGCTGGGCCCCACGGCTCCCAGGCAGTCTGTTTGGTAGCATAGTCAGGCCATAGCCCTGGTGAAAACCGGGGCCTGAGCCTTGGCTGGAAGCCTGGAAGCCACCCTTCTCTTTTCCATTGCCAAGATTCCTGGGTCTAAGTTACCTCAATAGGCAGGGGAGCCCAGGATGACCTGACAGGCATCCCAAGTCTTTTGGGCTACAGACAGAAGACTACATTGCCCTGGCAGGGCCACGGTGAGGGCAGCCTGCACTCAGGGCCCAACCCTCCCAGCTGCCCACCTGACTTGGGAGACAATGTCCGTGAGGGCTCCTCCTTGCAGGAACTCCATGAGCACCCACAGCTCCTCGCCCACCAGGTAGCTCTTATACATCTCCACCACGTTGACGTGCTGGTAGTCCCGCATGATCACCACCTGGGGGCAGGCGGAGGCTGAGTGCCGGGCACAGTGCCCAGATGTGTGGTTACCTGCTGCCCCTGCTCACAGATGTCCAGCTCGGCTGGCTGCTCACTGCCCATCCCAAACGCCCCTGCCCGTGGCCCGCCCTGTCCTCCCACCTCGTTGAAGAGCAGCTCCCTGCGCTGCTGCTTCCTGAGGTCCATCATCTTGACGGCCACCTGGCGGCCCGAGTGCTTCTCCCGGGCCAAGCAGACAATGCCGGTGGAGCCCTCGCCAATCTTCACGTAGCTGTCCAGCAGCAGCCGGGGATCGCCCTGGTCCACCACCATCCTGAGCGCTGCCTTAAACTGCTCATGCGTCACAACACCTGTGTCCTCACCAGCCAGGGTGCCCTTGGCGACAGTGGGGTCCTGGGGCAGGTACAGGTTGCTGGTGCTGATCTGGGCGTGCCGGGTGCGGGGGGAGCCCGCTGGGGAAGACCGGCCTGGAAGTGGGCCTGTAGCCGGGGCTGTGCGGAGGGACTTCTGGGGGCTGCTGGTATCCGAGGTGGTCAGAGGGCTGAAGGTCCCCACCGGCTGATCCGAGGGCAAGGACTGGGCCTTGGCCACCAGGCTTGGGGGGTTTTCTTTCTGCAGTGGTCGGAAAGACGAGTTGGGCTGCAGGGACAAAGCAACAGGAAGGGGCATGGCTGTGGGATCATTTGGAGTAACTACCCAGAGGCAGAGGCTGGCCTCTGTGATCTCTGGGCTCTGGCAGGGTTAGGCAGGGTGTCAGACCAAATTAGGGAGGTGCTGTGAGCAAAGATTTTCAGACAGAGGTGAAGCCCAGCCCCAGTCCTAGTCCTGTGTGAGCAGCCCAACCCAGTCCGCCAAGCTGAGCAGGCCCAAGACAGCTCCTTACACCTGCTCTGCTGCACCTGGGAAGTCAGAGAAGGCCAAGTCCCCACGGGGTCTTGTGCTGGGTATTTCTTCCTGGGCAATTGACAGCAAGACTGCAGGGAGGCTGCCGTGAGGCAGAATCTTCCTCTGTGCTAAGGGGCCGCTTGGAGCATCTGGATCGGAGGCATTCTTCACTGCCAAGGCTCCCCTCCAGGACCCATGGGGGCAGAAGAGGCCCGGGTAGCGGGGTGGGGAGCAGTGGGCAGCTGTGTATCCACTCCCTGAGCCAAGGCAGGGGAGCCACATCTGGAGCCCGAAAGCCCTGCTTGTGCCTGCGAGCCTGTGCTGGGAGGTTATGTCCCTGACAGAGGACCACAGAGCTATGTCACCATCTGGGGGGTTCTCAGGTGTCTCCCCTGGCCGGGGATCTGGTGCCAGAGAGATCTGGAGTCAGGTGGGTAAGTCCGGCCAAACCCAAGACTTGAGGCCAGGGATGGGGAGGTGTTTTAAGGACTCCTAAAGGAGTCCTTCCACTTCCTTCCTGGCATGAAGCTCCTGGTTGAGGACCCCCACACACACGGAGGAGAAGGCAGGGGGCCTAGCCTCATGCAGTGTGGCAGGGAAGGAGGGAAAGTGGAGCTGAGGAGCAGCCTGGGCTCCCAGTGAGCCCTGCTTAGGCCCAGCCCTGGAAGCCTACGAGGCTTCTTGCTTTTCAGAGCCCAAGCCCTCCTGCTCTCCTGGCAGCAAAGGCACCCTCCCATCTTTGGGTTCTTCCAAGGAGTGGTAACAGGCACCATGACCCCTGCCAGGCATTATGTACTTTTATTAAAATGAGACAGAGTCTTGCTCTGTCACCAAACTGAAGTGCAGTGCCGTGATCTCAGCTCACTGCAACCTCCACCTTCCAGGTTCAAGCAATTCTCCTGCCTCAGACTCCTGAGTAGCTGGGATTACAGGTGTGCGCCACTATACCTGGCTAATTTTTTGTGTTTTTAGTAGAGTCGGGGTTTCACCATGTTGGCCAGGATGATCCTGATCTCTTGACCTTGTGATCCACCTGCCTCGGCCTCCCAAAGTGCTGGGATTACAGGCATGAACTACTGCGCCCAGCTACATTATGTATTTTTAAAGAGCACCTGGAGAGGGATGCTTTAGAGGCTGCAGAGAAAGCCTTCTAGGAACTTCTCCAAACCTATCATGTAAGCAACTGTCTTAGGTGCCCAGTGGGTCCTGGTCCTGATCCCAGAGCTGAAACAACTTATAGGAAATCTTAAGCAGTAAGCTTGGGCTGGGATGCTTGCTCAGGGACCCCAAACCCCAAATCTGGGCCTTGGGTCCCATCAGAGTCTTTTAAATGTCTTTAGCAACCCCTGACCACCCCCGCCATGGCCTCAGGGCTTCCACTCTCCAGACAAATCCCTGGCCTGCTTAGGGTGGAACAGGTACTCCGGCTAGAGAGCCATGCTTGACCTTCACAGGGAAGGAGCTAGAAAACCTCCCAGGACTGCCTGGACTCAGTCCATTCTCTGGTGACTGCAATTAGACAGTAAACATTCTCCCATGTCCTTGCCAGCACCTGACTGTCACCATCCACTGTGTAGAGGAACAGTGGGACCTCTGGACTGGGTTGTGAGGACCTGGGGCCCAGCTCTGGGCATCTGTGCCCTGTGATGAGCCTCAGGCAAGTCATCCTCCCTGAGCCCCAGTCTCCCCGCTATGATGCAGGGGCGTGCACAGTGATCTGGGGAGCTGGATAAACTGCAGAGCCTGGTTCAGTGGGACCCTGGAGCAGACATGCTGCATTTGAACAAGGTCCCTGGGTCCTAGGAGGCCCATGGAACATACTTTGAGAAGCTCTGCATGAGTGGGCAGTGGGCTGTGAGGGGTGGAGGGAGCATGGCCACGACTGAGGCTGAGATGCCAGGTCCTAGGAGCAGAGGTTCACTGCATCACACAGTCACCCTTCAGAAAGGCTCAGGGCGCTAAGGAGGCTGCCTGCTGGCCTGAGTGCGAACTTAGAAAACATGCTCTCCAGCCGCCCATCCATGAGGGTTGGGGCAGAAGCTTGGGGACCACCTAAAGCTCCTCTTGAGGTGGCTCTAATGACCTCTCTCATCCTGAAGCTCCTATGAAAGGCTGTGAAATGATTTCCTTCCCCTCCTGGCCTCTAGGGCTTCTGCATGGGCCAGCTCCACTCAGGATGTGTGGGCGTGGGGGCAGGAGCCACATGGAGAGGCCAAGGTGGGGGTTCTTTTTCCCTGTCTCCACAGGCCAGGTCCCTATGCTGCTGCTGAGCCGCAGGTGCTGGCTGTGCTCAGGGTGGAGCCTGCAACTGGAGGCTGGGGGAGGGGTGGCCCAGCCAGGAGCCCAGCACTGGCAGAGTCTGGGACACAGGCCAGGGAGTCCGGGGAGCTGGCTTGGTCTTCAGCCTGGCAAGGTCTGGTCCCCAGTGTCCTTGTGTTGGCTTCACTGCCTGTCTCCACAGGGAGGGATTTTTACTCAATATAATCACAAGCAAGGACCAGATGAAACTTGGGAAGCCACACAAGAAAGGGAAAGGGGGACACGACAATGGAATTAATTAATTGTTACACACTCTGGATTAATTCTGAAGTTACTCATGTGACAGACCTCTTGGGAAGGAGGCTGCTAGAAGAGGCAGGCATATGTTCATAGCAGTGCCTCACTTCCCTCCCTGAGCCGCGGCTCTCCAGCTGTGGGCTTAGGGGGCTGTACCGTAAGTATCCTAAAGCAGAGAGGCCGTGGCATAATATTTTTAAAAGTAACAAAGCCGTCTTGGCACGGTGGCTCATGCCTGTAATCCCAGCACTTTGGGAGGCTGAGGTGGGCGGATCACTTGAGGTCAGGAGTTTGAGACCAGCCTGGCCAACATGGTGAAACCCCATCTTTTCTAAAAATACCAAAATTAGCTGAGTGTGGTAGAGTGAGCTCACAGTCCCAGCTACTTGGGAGGCTGAGGTGGGAGTATCACTTCAACCCGGGAGGTAGAGGTTGCAGTGAGCTGAGATTGTGCCACTGCACTCCAGCCTGGGCGACAGAGGGAGATGCTGTCTCAAATAATAATAAAGCCATTTATTGAGGGCTTACCACTTAGACAAGTGCCTTCAGTGCCCTCTCTCGTGTAATCCTCATTACCCTGCGGGTTTATTATCCCGCAGGCACTGGAACCCACAGGATGCCCATGGCTCCTGACTCCCATGCTGTAATCCTACTGATGCTGTGTATCCTTGGCATAAATCAGAGTACACAGTAGTGCTTAATCAGTGTTTGCCCTCTGACTCTTAAGTGGAACATGTCTAAAGCCCCAAGCTCCTAACAAACTGTCTTTCGTCTTTGGCCTCTGTGCCTCCACACCCTGTCTTCCTGTGCTCTTTAGCCAGAGTGACTCCAGGCCGCACTG
Source organism: Sapajus apella (assembly GCF_009761245.1). NCBI lineage: Eukaryota > Metazoa > Chordata > Mammalia > Primates > Cebidae > Sapajus > Sapajus apella. The sequence continues at coordinate 486,734 of NW_022437062.1, forward strand.
CCTGGAGCTAGGTCCAGAAGCCCTGGGGTCTATACTCAGACCCTCCTGCAGCCATGCCTGGTACACTGCGTGGCCCCTGTGGCCTGACTGCTGTTATGGAAGCTGTTGCAAGTGTTCAGAGTCAGTCCCGGTGCCGAGGACTGCTGGCTTGGTCTGGGGGCTCCTGAAATAGGTAGTGGAGAAGGAGGAGGAAGGCTGATGCCCCCATCTGTGTGGGAATTTGCTGAAGGCAATGGTTCTCAATGGGGGTGCTCAAGTGACATCTGGCAATGTCTGGAGGCATTTTTTGTTGTTCCAACCGGGGGTACCACCAGCTTCTAGTGAGTAGTGGCCAGGGAGACTGCTACAGTGCAAGCAGAGCCTGCCACAAAGGATGGCCTGACCTGAACATCAGCAGGGCAGGGGCTGAGAAACCCCAGCCCAGAGCAGCTCAGGGGGTCTTAGCCTTGCTTTTAAGATGCCTGGCTTCAAAGTAGAAATCTCAAAAGGTGTGTCTGAGTTGCCCAGAGGGAAACCACTCCCATGGATTTGGAAGTATGGTGTTGTCGAGCTCAGGATAACTACCACCTGCTCCCACAGGTATGGGGGACACTCCAGCACATGCAGAGCAGTAGCCCGTGGTGAGTGCTCAGCACATTGTGCAGGGATGGACAGTCCCCTCACCCTGCTGTAGGGTGCTGACAGGAGCCCAGGAAGATGCAAATGAGTGCCCAGCCCAGTGCTGACAACCTGTTTCTCCAAATCCCTGTGGTCCCCCAGCAGGATTCCTGAGAGACAGGGGAGGTGGAGCTCCCATTCTCACCTTCCCAGCAGGGTGCACTGCCCTGATCTCACCTTATTTTCTGGCTGAGCCTCTCCAGGGGCACAGCCTTCCAGAGACCCTGCAGCTCACAGATTCTCTTGTTCCTCTCACAGATACACCACGCCACACCCCATGGGAATCCCAACCCACTGTCCTTTAACCTAGTAGGGGACAGGAGTGCACAAAGCCCAGAACTTTCTCTGAGTACCTCAGCTGGCCGGCAGTGACCCAGAAAGGCTGTAGTCCAGGCCATCCCCAAACCCCTACCCTGGGCAGGCTGGGCCACACTCACCCCATCGCTGACAGGGAAGGACCCAGGCTTGTCTTAAAGCCCTCCCAGGAGGGAGAGGAGGATCCATTACCCATGCCACTGTCAGCAGCCATTTATTTGGAAGGAGCCAAAGAACAAGTAGCTGCCGTAGTTGTAAAGCTTCATACACAAGAGCCATGAGCCAAGAGGACCGGGCTGGACAGGCAGCCCCAGAGCACCCCCACCTTCCTTCTCTGACTCACTCTCCATGCCTGGGAGTGTCTCACCCTCTGTCAGTTTCTTCCTCTGCCAAATGGGAAAGGAGGTTACTGTCACTACGGACGATGCTGGAGGGCCTGCAGGAAGCAAAAACGTGCTCTGCTCTGCCTGCCAAGAAATGTCAGCATGGGCTCCCTTCACCCTTTCCTTTCTCACAAGAAAAATGTGCGTCTGAAGCAGTCACACATGCCACAGGTCGGCCCTCCTACTGCCGCTCGACGAGGCAAATACAGTCCTCCAGTGTTTCCTATTGCCACACGAATAATGACAAATGTGAAACAACACTATTGCCACAGAGAAAAGAAGGAAAGGAAGGGAGGGACGGAGAGAGGGAGGAGGCAGGCCGGCCTCCTTAGAGAAGAGGTTACCATGCACATTTCTGGCGCTGTAGGGGGAAGCAGTCTGGGGAGCCTCTGGGGAAGGCCAGGCAGGGCCTGTATCCCCGTACCCACTCCCCAGTGGACGCCCGCAGGCCCAGCTCCTGACTTACCTTGCTCTGTGGTGGAGGGCCCGGCTTGCTGCTGCTTGGAGGGGCTGTGGCAGCAGTGGACAGGAACATGCTTCGGAATAGCCTGCGCTTCAGGCTGCTCTCCTGGGTCTTAGGGCTAGGGCTGCCTTCCCCACCTGGCCTGCTCGTGGCTGAGCCCACCAAGCAGGACTGTGGCCGGGCCTCCTCAGAGCCATGCTTGGCAGCCTTCATTCCATGCCTACTGGTGGCTGTGGGGGGCGAGGCTCCTGGTGGGGAGCTCTGCAGGCAGGCACCCAGCTGCAGACAGCGCTGCGAGGCGCCCTGGAACTCAGCGGGGCCCAGGGACTGAGCCTTTGCAGCCAGCCCATTGGACAGGACCCGTGGGCTCTGTGGCTCGGGCCATGGCATCTGCTGGAGGCCTGCTGGTGTGCCCCCGTTGCAGCTGAGGTAGAGGCCGTGGGGGTCAGTGCGCTCAGACTGAGGACTCTGGAGGTACATGTCTGGGTCGGTGGCCCAGTGCTCATCCCCCAGCAGTCCCAGGGACTGTGCCCGCCGCCGGCTGGTGGGGCTGCGGCCACGCAGGGTGTTGGAGCTGATGGCTGACAGCTTCTGGATGTCGTTGAGCAGTCCCGAGATGTAGCCATCCACAGGCACCGCATTGCCGCGCACCACTGTCTGTAGGGGTCAACAAGAGAATGTGTAGGAGCTGCCTGATTGCGGCAGGAAGGGGCGGCCGGGAGATCAGGGTCAGAGAATGTCCTCAGCGGCCCTGGGGAGGACCACCTGAGGATCTCCCCTGCTGTGTCATCCACCCATTCATTTTTCCATAATTTCTCAGGGCCCACAGTGGGTCCCACCTGTGCTGGGTGCAGGGATGCAGGAAGGCCCACCGCCAGCAGAGCAGACAGCGAGTGCCATGGGGCTGCATCCAGCATGCCTAGGGTGTGGTCGGCTGGGCCTGGGAGCTGGAGCTCAGAGGTGGGGCTCCCTTCTGTAGCTCCATGGGTGGCTGGGAGGGATGTGACCAGCCCTCTGAGGAGGCAGAGATCAGGCCGGGGGCTCCTTCACACACACTGGCTTGGCGGCCTCCAAACCCTCATAGGGACCCTGACCCCAACTTCTACCAGACTCTTGGGTTTACTAGTCCTAACCCTCACAACTAAAATTCTCCTGGTCTGGGAGAGCCTTCAGTCCCCATGGAGTTGCAAGTGCAAGTACTGAATGGGGCAAGTCCTAAAACACTATTCATTCTCATCTGAAATACAGATGCAGTTGAGCATCTTTATTTTTTGAGACGGAGTCTTGCTCTGTTGCCCAGGCTGGAGTGCAGTGGCATGATCTCGGCTCACTGTAACCTTCACCTCCCGGGTTCAAGCAATTCTCCTGCCTCAGCCTCCAGAGTAGCTGGGATTACAGGTGCATGCCACCATGCCTGGCTAATTTTTATATTTTAGAGAGTGGAGACGGGGTTTCACCATGTTGGTTAGGCTTGTCTTGAACTCCTGACCTCATGTTCCTCCCGCCTCAGCCTTCCAAAGTGTTGGGATTACAGGCGTGAGCCACTGCACCAGGCCACAACTGAGCATCTTGTATTTTCATGTGCTGAATTTGGCAACCCTAGCACCCTGCAGAGAGGCTCTCCCCAGATTCCTTCGCCCTGGCTTACCCAGGGACAGAATGCCAGGCTGACAGGCGGGGAGTGAAAGCGGCTGGTTAATTGATAGCTGTGAAGTAGGTGGTTCCTCCAGGGGCCTGTCTGAGGCTTAGCCAGGTATGGTTGTCTGTGTACTGGGAGAGGCCGAACTTGACCCCCATCCCTGCCCGCCCCACTTACCTTCATGGGTTGGAGCTGCACCCGCGTGATTCGCGAAGGGTCCACCACGGGCTTGGGACGCCGCAGTGTGTCCAGAATGTTCTGCCATTGTGGGGGGAGGCCCACAAACTTGCCTTCTTTGGGGTCGAAGGAGGTGTGGACACGGTGCTGGAAGTTCTGTGGGGCCGAGATCTCAGGGCGTTTCTTCTTTTTCTTGCGGAACATGGTGCCTGTAAGGGCAGGGTCAAGTTGAGCTCCTGCTTGGAAACCACGGGTGGCTGCAGCAGGAGCTGGGGCACCAGGCTCAGGACTCCCTCCCCTGCCCCAGCACATCTCCCACTTCCCCAGCCTAGGGCTTCCCTCCACTCCATCCCCACTTCCTCAGGGAAATGGCTGGCTCCCAGCAGAACAGTCCCAGAAACAACAAAAGCACCATAAATAAGCCAGTGCAGACTATCAACAAGGAAAGCGGTATCTTCTTGTCTGTGCCAAGTACCCTGAGGAGCAGGCAGACTCTGGGGGTGTGTTTTTATAAAATCCAAAGCCCATTACAAATATCATTCCACTGTCAACGAATTTTAAAAAAGGGGAAGGAGGGAGGAAAGCTAGCAAACTTGTTTTATGAAACGAGTGTGACCTTGATTCTTAAAACCAGGTAAGGAGAGTACAAGAAAAGGAAAATTCGACCCTAATCTCACTTAGGAACATAACTGTGAAAATCTTAAACAAAGCTATCAGATTGAATCCAACAGTAGATTAGTTTTTTTTTTTTGTTTGCTTTTTATTACAACTCAGGTTTGTCCTAGGATGGTGGAGCTTGATAACTGATTAATACAAAGCCAACCAGCTGATCACCGACATGCTGCCCAGTCTGCAACCATGCATCAGGAGGCCCCTAAAGGGCCTTTGGTTACCAGGTGCTTTACCTCAATTCCAGAAAGGCCCTGAGCCAAGAGGATATCCTGGGGTGGGTGCGGGGCAGCTATCTTAGGAGTGAAGCTCTCCACAGATGGCAGAGAGCACCACCTCCCCGTGGGACTCTTCTCTCTGGTCTTGGAGCTCTATGCGAAACATCACCTGGGTGAGGCATGGTGTTCACGCCTGTAATTCCAGCACTCTGGGAGGCTGAGGTGGGTGGATCGCCTTAGGTCAGGAGTTTGAGACCAGCCTGGCCAACATGGTGAAAACCTGTCTTTACTAAAAACACAAAAAAATTAGCCAGAATTAGCCAGGCATGGTAGTGCATGCCTGTAGTCCTGGATACTTGTGGGGTTAAGGGAGGGGAATGACTTGAACACAGGAGGCTGAGGATGCAATTAGCCGAGATCATGCCACTGCACTCTAGCCTGGGTGACAGAGTGAGACTCTGTCTCAAAGAAAAATGAAAAAAAAAAAAAAAAAAAAAAAAAA
>NW_022437062.1:491856-618592 GCF_009761245.1 Sapajus apella
AAAAAAAAAAAAAAAAAAAAAAAAAAAAAAAAAAAAAACCCAAAAAAACCATAACCTGCAATCAAGCCTGTATCCTCTGCCTTGCTGATTCTGGCTTTGCCTAAGGTCATGCTGAGCTCCATCCACAGAATTGACACAGGCTTGCAATGGATAGCATGGCGAGATCTGAGTGGGGGGGGGGCACTGGGAGCCTGGGAAGGGAAGGGACACTTCCAAAGAGCTGCTCTAGTTTCTCTTTCTGGGGAGCCCAGGGCCTGAGATCACAGGTTGATGGCAGACAGGGCCAGGGCTGCCGCTTGAACGCTTTTGAATCTGAAGAAGCTCAAAACATCTCCCTGGGTTCTTATGTCACCTGAAAAGGTCACTTCCAGGCTTCAATAAACAAATTGAAACATGATTCTTAGATTGAACACTTGGACTACTCATCCACCCGAAGATCTGGAGTACAGGCCATCATGGTCTCTTTTGGCTCCTGCTCTGGAAACAGCATTTTTCTAGGCATTTTGGCAGGCTCTGAAGGAGGTCAGAGACCTGGGAGGCAGCTGGCAGAAAGGCAGGGGCCCTGGATGGCCAGTGGTTCCCCACTGGGAGTTCTCCATGCATGACTCCATCTGCACCCATGCCGCATCTCAGTGTCAGCCATGCTTCTGTGCCTTCAGCTTTGGGAGTCCACCAAACACTCCCTAGGGGCAGAGCCATGCATGTGGGACCCTTACAGACCAAGCACTTTGGAATAAAATAATCTGTGTGAGTTGCAGGTGACTTTCAGGGAGGGTCCCACTAATTTGGAGAGACTTTAAACAAGTTACCGAAATGATCCAAGCCAGTGGGGCTAATGAAAGACAGCTTATAGGGTTTCGGGTGTGTGAAGTAAGCAGAGTTCCCACATATGATGGCTGTTCCTCTCGTGATGGTACCTTTCTGCATCTCTGTCTTGAAGCTCAGGCCCTCCAGACACTGGCACTTGGTCAGATACAAGTCTGGGAATAACACTAAACCACTTTTTGCTCAGACTTACCAGTTAAAGGGGTCATGCCAGCTTTCAGGGGTCTGGGACCTGGGGACCTCGCCATATCTATATCATGGCTTGGTAAAATTTGTCGTTCTCCCTCCTGGCTTCTGCCTTTTTTTTTGAAACGGAGTCTTGCCACCCCATCGCCCAGGCTGGAGTGCACTGGCACCATCTTGGCTTACTGCAACCTCCACCTCCCAGGTTTAAATGATTCTCTTGCCTCAGCCTCCTGAGTAGCTGGGATTACAGGCACCCACCATCATACCTGGCTAATTTTTTTTTTGAGATGGAGTCTCACTGTTGCCCAGGCTGGAGTGCAGTGACATGATCGTGGCTTACTGCAATCTCTGCCTCCTGTGTTCAAGCAGTTCTCTGCCTCAGCCTCCCAAGTAGCTGAGATTACAGGCGCCCACCACCAGGCCCGACTAATTTTTGTATTTTTAGTAGAGACAGGGTTTTACCATCTTGACCAGGCTGGTCTCAAACTCCTGACCTCAAATGATCCACCTAAGCCTCTCAAAGTACTGGGATTACGGCCTTTGCCTTCTGCTACAGAAGAATCTCTATTCAGCAGGTCTACGCCCCCAGTCTCTTGAACATACTCTCTATCCCTGGATGAGTTGAGCTGCCTGTTTCATCCTCCTCCCTAGCTCTGTGAAGTCTTCTGGAGGTGCAGGGACATAGACTGCAGCTGAAGAAGAGCTGGCTAATCCCCCCAACATAGAACACCCCTCTCTCCAACTCCCCTGCCCCAGCCAAGTGCTCAGCTTTTGCTGCAGGAATGCCCAGGGAGGGCATCTTGAGGAAATGGTCCCAGTGACTCTGGGTTCCTCTCCTGAGTCCACTCTGACAGCGAGCCATTCCAGAACAAGTTCTTTCTAGAGGCAGCAGGGAGGCCAAAGGAGAAAGAAGGACCCCCAAGGCTGTTCTGGGGCCAGGTGGGGTGGTGGTGAGGGTGGGAGTTGGCAGAGGCAATCAGCTGAGCTCAGGCTCGGGGCGGGGGCAGGGGTGGTGCTAGGGAGTAACGCTTTAGAAACCAGAGGCCATCATTTAGCCCTGCAAAATCAACCACCTAAAGGGAGGCCGCTCGGACTTATCTGAAATCTGGTGAGGCCAACACTGCGTGAAGCAGCTTGACTGTGTAAGTAGAAAATGCAGGAGAATCTACGTAAAACTACTGGGGAGTGAATTTAAAAGGTCCCTGATTCAAGGTCAACCTTTTTAAAAATCAGCTGGATTTCTACATACCAGTAACAACATGAAGTTTTTAAAAAGATGCCATTTTACATTAAAAATACAAAATATCTAGAATCTAACGAAAAGATATACAGAGTCCTTATATTGGAAAATACAAAACATTATTAAAGATATTAAAGAATGTTCATAGATTAGAAGGTCAATACTATAAAGATGTCAATTATTCCCAAGTTAACCTGCAGATTTACTTCCGTCTCACACAGAATCTCAGCATGCTTCCTTTGGTAGAAATTGATAAACTGATTCTAAAATTCATAGAGAAACGGAACCAGGAATAGCCAAGACAATCTTAACGAACAAAGTTGGAGAATTATACTAAATAGATACCAAGATTTATTATAAAGCTACAATAATTTAGTATGGAATTGGCAAAAAGATTGACAAATGAACCAATGGAACAGAAGAGAGAATTCAAAAATAGACCCACTCTTATGACGTCACTTGATGGATGACAAAGGTGACCCTGGAACATGCTGGGGGAATGGATGATCTTTTTAATAAATGTAGCTGAAGTAATTCAATATCTGCATGGAAAAAATGAACCTGGAAGAATGAGCTCATCTCATACCCCAAAATTATGCGGACAGATCAGACCTCAATGTGAAAGGTAAAATAATAAAGCTGGTGGGAGTGATGGTGCGGACCCGCAGCCTGGCTGTCCCGTCCCTCAGGTCCAGTGTGGTCATTATGAGGGCCCCCTGCTTGGTGGGCACTCCTGGAGCCCATGACCTGCTGGGGTCTAAACCTGTCCACACTCATGGGTGCCAGACACAAACTAAACCATCAAGGTTTTTTTTGCCCAAAGTAGGATTCTTGATGATATAGATTAGGGGTAGGGGATTAGCTTTGAAGATTTTGCCTATGGTAATTTGTCAGTGCAGTATAAATACAATGGCTATTTGAAGGAAATACATCAAAATATTAGTTGTCCTGTTTACCTGGTGGGGCTACAGGTGATTTCCTTCTACTCTATCTTTCTACTCTTTTTCTAAATTTTCCTTAAAGACAATGGCTTGCCTCTCTAAAAAAAAAAAAAAAAAAAATTTTTTTTTTTTTGAGACGGAGTTTTGCTCTTTCGCCCAGGCTGGAGTACAGTGGTGCAATCTCAGCGGACTGCAACCTCTGCCTCTTGGGTTCAAGTGATTCTCCTGCCTCAGCCTCCTGAGTAACTGGGATTACAGGCACACATCACCATGCCCAGCTAATTTTGTATTTTTAGTAGAGACAGGGTATCACCATGTTGGTGAGGCTGGTCTTGAATTCCTGACGTCAGGTGATCCACCCGCTTTGGCCTCCCAAAGTGCTGGGATTACAGGCGTGAGTCACCATGGAAAACAAAATATTTAAAAAGAAGAGTGATCCATGGAGACTGAGAGCCTAAGAGACATTTGCCCTCCTGAACGGGCTATTGCTGCCCTGGTCATCACAAGTGAATCACCCAGGACAAAACATGCCCTACCTCTCCCCAGCATCAGGCCACGTCCTGGAGCACACCTACTCGCCCAGCCAGGGGCCCTCCACTTGTCATTGCCACGGCTCCTTTTTCCATCTATATCTCCAAGGCCCCCGGGCTGAGGGAGGGTGGATACTGCACCAGCCATGAGGCCCCAAGGCTAAGTCACATGGGCCATGCCTTTTTCCATCTATATCTCCAAGGCCCCTGGGCTGAGGGAGGGTGGATACTGCACCAGCCATGAGGCCCCAAGGCTAAGTCACACGGGCCATGCCGGCTGTTACTGTTTCCCCTCTAGCATCTCCATCTGCACGCAATTCATCTAGAGGAGGAGATTTCCTCCAAGAAGACACCAGGAGGTGGAAGGAGGAGGACTTCGCCTTGGAGAACCAGACCCTGCCTTTTCTTCTGCCTAGCTTGAAAGAAGTGAGGTGGGCCTAAGGCCCTGAAGTGGAAACAGGCAGAGGCAGGCGGCCAGCTCAGGCACGGCCCAGCCCTTCCTTGCTGACACCTCACCCTAACACAGGGGAGGGAGGCCACATTGAGGATTCCGAGGACTACTTTGAACTTTCCTCTTCTGGATGTCTGCAGGCAACTTCCTGCTGGCTGGACCATGACTGCATGGTGGAGGCGACGATGCCCAGGGCTGGGAGGGAAGGGTCCAGCCCAAACCAGTTGAAGAAGGAAGATTCCCTGCTGTGGGGCTTCCTTCAGCCAGAGCCTGGCGGGTGGGGACTGACAGTTCCTGGCACCTACTTTCTGGAGGAAATGCTGCTATCCCCAGTAAACCCAAGGGCGGAGCTGGTGGAACAGTTCAGGGAGCCTTGTACCTGGGATCACTGAAGAGTGCCACAGTGGTGCTGCAGGAGCAGCAGTCTCGGAGACAGAGAGGGAAGAAATTTTCTTGAGCACCTATTACATGCTAAGCCCCTTCCGAGGGTTAGCTCATTGAATCCTCATGCAACCCTGAGAGAAGGAATTCTTTTTTTTATTTTTATTTTTTATTTTTTATTTATTTTTTTTTTTTGAAAGAAGGAATTCTTATCCACAAATTCAGATGAGGCTCAAAGGTTAAACAACTTGCCTGAGGTCACAGAACCAGGAAATGACTGAGTTAAGGTTTGAATCCAGATCTGATTCCAGAGCCCCAGCTCCATCCCCCATGCCTACCCTAGAGGGAGTCAGCTGTGGTTATTTTCCCTCCCTGCAGGTCTTTATGAACAGAAACACGCGGGATGTGTGTGAAGTGTGTAGGACAGGGCCAGACCCTCCAGGGAAGGAGCCTGCTATGTTCTTTCCTGGGCTGACCTGTGAGTCAGAGGCCAGGGGGCCTGGGGCTCTCCTAACTTGCAGGCTGACCTTTATCTTGCAAGGAACCAGGTGTTTTTTCACCCAGCAAGTGGTGAGTAAAATGTTTCAAAGAGGTCATGGTGGGGGCTGTGACGGTCAGGGCCTGGCATCCATGAAAAGCTACAGAAACAGCAGGTGTGTGTTCCCTCCAGCACAGGATGCAGCCACTGCCCCTCTGCAGGGTCTTAGCCTGACTTCAGGTAATCCGAAACCTTGGCTTGATGGGTGGTGGGTAAATTTTGTGGCAGATGCTACTGTTTCACAGACACAAAATGATTCCCAGAGCATGGCACCGAGGCTTGGCTGGTTTAGTGTCCACATCTGGGATGAGAAAAGCAGCTGCACTGTGGGCAGGCTATCCTCCCCAACTAGGTCTCCTCTTGGGAGAGGAGACACCCATGGGCTGGGCCCTGGGATGCCAGAGCCACCAGAGCCATTGGGGCCCCATAAATGCAGGGTGGCACTACAGAGGATGTCTGCATTTAAACCTCAAGCCAGAGCATGGACGTTCAAATGAGCATTGCTGTATGAGGCAGACCCCTCGGGAATGTACCTGCCTGTTCCAAACGTGCTCTGGTATTTCCAGAACGCCTCTTTGGGAACCGCCTTTGGGGCCCTTGTGAGCCCACGTCAGCTGTCCTCCTAACCCGTCACCCTGCTTTTCACCAGAAGTGGTGGTATCCACAGGGTCACACCACACCTACCTGACCCTCCAGACCTGGTCTGGAGTGACTTTGGGCTGTTTCCACATTTTTTTTTTTTTTTTTTTTTTTAGTGTGGTTTTCACCTTTTTTCACCAGGCTGGGGTTGAATTGGGCGGACTCAGCTCACCACAACCTCCGCCTCCTGGGTTCAGGCAATTCTCCTGCCTCAACCTCCTGAGTAGCTGGGATTACAGGCACGCGCCACCATGCCCAGTTAATGTTTTGTATTTTTAGTAGAGACGGGGTTTCACCATGTTGACCAGGATGGTCTCGATCTCTTGACCTCGTGATCCACCCGCCTCAGCCTCCCAAAGTGCTGGGATTACAGGCTTGAGCCACCGCACCCGGCAGTGTTTCCACGTTTTGAGTCTCTTTCAAGGAAAGGACACAGCCCACTGAGGGGACTAACAAGAGCGCGCCGAGGCTGGGAAGCTGGCTTCCCGAAAGTGAGTCTAAAGGGGTTTGCAGCCACCTGGAGGGGTCAGCATTGGGTTGTATGTGTAAGCACTGGGATTGCTGGGAAGCTGTTTGTTAGAAACAAGGCTGATGGGACTCCTTGCCATTTCCGGGTGACTGGGAAGAGAGGAGGCTGCTGCCTAGTGACCTGGCTCCTGGGTTGCTCAAGGCCCCAGGGAGTGAGGGGGGTGGTGGCACACCCAGTCTTTCTTGCAGGGAGGCTCCGGGACTGCTTATCAGGGCTCATGTCCTGGGCCACAAGGTTGAGCGCTGGCTCAGTGTGGACCTGGCGCTTGGTGTTCCTAAGTCCTGGCTTGTGACCTTGGCCTGCTCACCTTCCGTAGGCCTTGGTATTTTTGTAGGTGACAAGGGATGGATTAATTCACCTCTGCCAGCTTCTCCAGGCACGGTGAGGGGAGCATCTGTTCCTGCTCACGGAGGAGCTTTGGGTATTTCTCACAGTCGTCACTCAGGAAAGGCCCAGCAGAAGTACCGGGCTCCAGGCTGAGCGTTTCACCCACGTCATCTCCTCGCCACAAGCCCGTGAGGTAGTGCTAGTACTGTCTCCATGATGCAGAGGAGGAGAGAGCAAGGGACTTGTGCAAGCCGAGAGGCAAAGAAGGGGCAGACATGACATGAGCCGGACGCAGACCCTGATATGAACTTGGCTGCGGCCGCCATCTGCTCTCAACACCAGCTTCTGTTATTCTCAGGCCCACCCAAGACACTCTGGGGAAAGGCCTAACCTAGAATCACAGCCCCCCCTGAGTTCTACAGAATGTAGGAAAGTATCCTGCTACCGTCGCATCCTGTCAGAGTGGCCTCCAGAGGACCCCGTCACCTCCAGGACTGGGCCTGATGCCCTGAGATTTGCAGCAGGGTTTCTTGACCTCTTTGTAACCCCCAATGGGAACTGTCACCCCACACACATTCTGACAGACAGGCCTCACTCGACCCTTGGTTGAGAATTACTGTGAACAGAAGACGGCCTTTCACTGGAATATTCCCATTGGTGAGAAGGATTTTTCTCAAACTTTACTTCCAGAAGTTTGTTTCAAAATTTTTTAAAATTTCTAATCTTGTGGCTAATAAAAAAGAAAAAAAGATTTTTTTTTTAGAGACAGAGTCTCACTCAGTCACCCAGGCTGAAGTGCAGTGGCGTGATCATAGCTCACTGCAGCCTCGAACTTCTGGCCTCAACGCACCCTCCCACCTCAGTCACTTGAGTAGTTAGGACTAGAGGAGCGTACAATCGTGCCCAACTGGGAAATTATACTATTCCTTTTTTCAAAAAGTATCTATTATGCACCCACTCTAGTCCAGGCTCTGGGGACTATGGTAAACAAGAGAAAATCCTCAAAGATGTTGCTCTAGGCCAAGCTTCTGCAGCCAGAAGAGATGGGAATGCAGGGTCTATGGGGCTCCTGACAGGGTCTGACCTTCCCCTTGGCCCAAATTTCAGTCCCTCTGCCATTCCCAACAGGAGGCTGCCCCACTCCGCTAGAACTCATTCAGTGATGAAAAGCTCCCCCTGCGGCCCCTGACTTCTGTCCCCCATCCCCCCGATGGTTCTTGTGTGGAGCTGAACTCTGTCTCACTTCAGCCTTCACTGGGGTCTGAGTCTGCCATCTGCTCCTCTTCACATGACTCGAGGGACCCAGCTCCCTATCCTGGCCCTCAAAATACACAGGGGAAGAAATGTGTCATCTGCTTTTCTACATGGTTGTCACCCGCAGGGGAGGAGGGTCCTAGACCCAGGTTGTGGCGCTCATGTGGATGCCTGCAAGCTTCAGAGAACCTGCCCAGGGCCAATGTGCGGGAGTGCGGAGAGGACCCTGAAGCTCTGCTGTCCCACTTGAGGGATCCAGAGAGATGCAGCATGCGCTAGGCAGAGAGCACCGCATGTAACCTGCCAAAATGCTTGGGCTCCCTGCCTTTGTCACCATTCCCATGCCACAGGCCCAGTGAATCCCCAGGGGAGAGATAATGGGCTGCTGTTTAAAAGAATACAATAATACAGCTCGGTCAGTCTCTTGTGTCAACACTCCAGCTAAATGAGAGGCTGAAGAGCAGGTCAGCCAGCCAAGGAAGGTCAATATTGACTCAGGCCCTGCTCCTGCACCCAGCTCCAGCCCGCAGGGACAGTGCTGCGGTCCAGCAGCAGCTCAGGCCAGACTAGCCTCTGACCTCTGTTTACTGAATCTCGGATCCCAACCCTTGCCTCTCTCCTCCTGGTACACAGCGCTGGGCTTTCCTGGGCATGCGGTTGTTTCTAAGGGAAGACCTGAAGAATGGCTTCCTGGGATGGCTGCAAGCCAGGGACACTCTCACTACCTCAGATTCTCAAAAGCCTCTGCACACAGAGGTCTGGGCCCTCAGCATAGGGACCTCATTGCCTAGCTAGAAGGAGCCTCTGGCATCCCTAATCACAGGACTGCCTCTTTTCTATAGCCCTTAACTTTCCAGACCCCTATTTCACCTCCTCACTTTACATTCACAGCACCACTGTGAGTTGAGCTGAACCTGCTTTGCTGGGCCCATTTTAGACAGCAGGGAGCTGGAGAGAGGAGGAGACAAGAGAAAAGGAAATGCTTATAAAGTGCCTAACACATGGAGATACTGTGCTAGGTGCTTTTTATTAGGGCATCTAATGGCTAATTGTAGCTATTGCCAGCTCCATTTTACAGATGAAGAAACTGAGGCTCAGAGAGAAGTAATTGTCCAAGATCGTAAGTGTGGAGCTGGGATTCAAAGCCAGATCTCTCCGACTCCAAACTCCAAGCTCATCCACAATGCCCAGTGCCCAGAAAAGTCAAACTACCTGCCCTGCATCACACAGCTATGCAGAACAGAGATGGGACTGGACGCTCACGCCAGAGGCTCCCTCTGTGCCAGGCAACACTGACAGTTCAACCGTCACCCATGAACACATAAACATGTGTGACATGTGCAGGGGGCACAGCTGTTTCTGATGCCCAGGCCAGATCCTATTCCAGAAATGGCCCCTTCCCTTGGTTACCACGAGGTCCAGAGACCCTGAATTAGGGTCTCCCACCATGTGCCCTCCAAGGTCTCTTACTTTTACTTTACTCCTATAGCTTTACTCTAATACCCTCTGACAATAGATTGCCAAACAGCCAGACTGCCCTCAAAGTTGTCCGGGACGGGAGACCTTGTAGTGGTTTAGTCCTTCCCAACACAGCAGCTGGAGGCTTACCGGGCAGCCAACTGCCAGAGTTACTCCCCACGACCACCTTAGGAGGAAGGCAGTCGCGTTCCCATTTTACAGATGAGGTCATTTAAAAGTGTGTAGAGGCCGGGCGCAGTGGCTCAAGCCTGTAATCCCAGCACTTTGGGAGGCCGAGGCGGGTGGATCATGAGGTCAAGAGATCGAGACCATCCTGGTCAACATGGTGAAACCCCGTCTCTACTAAAAATACAAAAAATTAGCTGGGCATGGTGGTGCATGCCTGTAATCCCAGCTACTCAGGAGGTTGAGGCAGGAGAATTGCCTGAACCCGGGAGGCGGAGGTTGCAGTGGGCCAAGATCGCGCCATTGCACTCCAGCCTGGGTAACAAGAGCGAAACTCCGTCTCAAAAAAAAAAAAAAAAAAAAAGTGTGTAGAGAAGTGAAGCAACTTGTTTAAGGAGTCATAGGCAAAGTCCGATGGATTCAAAGCCCACCCTTTTGGCTCCAAATGTGTCCTCAGCCACTGTTCTATATCCTATGGAGGAGAATTCATGGCATTGCAGGCTGATCATTACCTTGCATGGAATCGGGCGGCTTTTCCACCCAGTGTGGCAACCTATGCCCCCCTCATCCAGAAAAACATCAGAAAAACCCCCCAAAACCCACTAGAATAGGGTAAGATACAGAAAACGCAGCCTACGCTGGGGAGCTCTTCATGGCTTAGCCTCTGGTGCTTCTGGCAGCACCTACACTCCAGATAGGATGCCACTTCGGCAGGCCTGGAGAGGTGGCGAATGAGCGGCAGCTTTACCTGTGACTCCTGCAGGAGAACTGGGCCTGCCACCACCCTTCCTGTTTGGGAACCTCTTTCCCAGCACGAATTCCCTGCACTCTGCCTCAGCGACACCCTTAACCCAAACAGAAGACCTGATGGCAATCAGACCTCTGAAGATGGGCCCAGGGGCAGGGCAGGCCATTTGAAGTCTTGCCGTCTCCCAGCCTACCGTGGGGCCATGGGGCGAAACGGTGGAAGTGAATTAACATGCACCCACTAAGGGTCGAGAGACAGCACCCAGAAGGGGGACCACCTCTGCGGCCTAGCAGTACCAGGAAAGAGCCAGCCCCGGAGGGCCACCCGCCTGCCCACTGTCCCTCCCTGACTGCTCTTCGAAATGGGTGCAGAAGGCCCTAGGGCCGCTCACTCACCTCCTGGTGCCTTCCGCCTCTTTCTCGCGACTCCTCACCCCTCAGTGGGCTGCTCTCTGAGGCGCGGAGGAGAGAGAACACCTGGGACCTTCCTGGGCCAGTCCTCCGCAGGCCTGCGCAGAAACAGATCAGAAATGCATTATGGCAAATGTAGCAAGTGTCCCCGCGGGTGTTGCGACTGGCCGGCGTCCAGGGTTGGGAACCGCCCCGCGCCCGCCTCCCGAATGAACTCCTGGCTCAGGTGCAAGAGGCGGCAGGCTCCTCGCGGGGCTCCTGGGGAGAAGGGGACGCTGGGCGCAGCACCGCTTCCGGGGCGGCCCCTCTCCAGCCGCACTCCGACCCGGCGCGGCCACCCGGCCCCCCTCACAGGCCCCACTGCTGCGCCCTCTCGGGGACGCGAATGCCCCGCGCCGGGCGGGCGCTCGCGGAGGGAGGTCCCGCTTCAGGGGCTCGGAGCTCCCGGTGCCTGCGCGCAAGGCCCCTCGCCTGGGACCGGCTGGTCCCGAACTTCGGAGAATGCACCTCTGGGAAGGGGACCGCGCGTGTTTGGAGGTCCATCCCCTCGCTGCCACCCTCCAGGGCGGCGAGGGCACCCACCTGAGGAGCGGGAAGCCCAGGAACGCTCGAAAAGGCCGTGGGAGCCGGGCCCGCCCTCCGCGGGAGGAACCTCGGCGCGGGAACGCCGAGGAGGGGCCGCGCTTACACGTTGGTGCGGCGTCGGCTTCACCTGGCCGTAATTTTGATTTCAGGGTGTGGCCTCAGGTAGGACGCGGCGGCGAACCCAGAGCCCGGGAGAAGTTTGCCGAGGGTCGCTGGGGCCTTGGCCAGGAGCCGCTCTGCCCGAGGGGCGCCCCGCTGCCCAACTCTTTTTCTCCATCTGCTTGGCCCCAGCTCCCGCCCGCCCTTCGCCTCCGGGCCCTGGCCTGGCCACAGCCGCGGGGACCTGCCTGCGGCTCCACGGCTAGGTGGCTGCCGCACAGAGACCCGACCTGGTGAACCAGCTGAGCGCCGGCTCTGTGTGTAATCCACTAGTTCACTTTCAAAGCAGATGCACCCTCCGGAGCCGCGGGCGGACTCTCCCGGACCTGAGCCAGGCCGCCTGTGTCCACCCACACATCCTGGAGCGCCCACGCGGGAGTCCGAAACCCTGGCACTTTGGATGGTCTGTCCTATGTGGACAGGGCCCCAAGACTGTGCTGGGGTAGCCCCTTGTGCAGGCAGGAAAGCGGGATTTAAGAGATTACAATTCCCTTGTCAGACCTTGCACAGTCCTGAGTCTTGAGGACCTTCTAGCCTAAGTCCTAGGGCAAAAGACCCGCGCAGACAGAGAGCTTCCAGGAGCACCCTGCCCCTGGAGAGGCTGGGGACTGTTCCGGAGCCCTCTGCCTGCTTGTCCTCAGTGGTCCCTGCCTAAGATCAGAATGGCCATTCCAAGGGACTCACTCTTGGATACCCTGTACCATGTTTCTTTTGGGGTACAGGGTTTTTTCTATATTGGGGGAAGGGGCAGGGATCACCCCAGAGAGAGGCTGCTTGCTGGTTGAGTGCTGAGGAGGTTCTGGCTTGGAAACTCAGTACATCTGGACTCCAAATGGCTGCTCTCAAGTGGTGGCTGGGTGACTGCCAGTGTCACAGAGCAGGGACCAAGGACAGGGCAGGGACTTCAAAAATCACTGTGAGGCACCTCAGACTTCAATGATTAACTGAGGTCACTATGGCCACCTATTTTTGTTCACGGATTCTTTAGACATATCAGTGCTACTCATGGCTCAATCCTTTGTAGTACAGGCTCTATTGGTTACACACAGTTTAAGGCACCCACCAAATAGAGCTCAGGCAACCCGTGGGAACCGCCAGCCCCAAACAGGTCTGTACCCTGTGTGGCTGCATCACAAGCCTGATACCCTCAGCTTTCCTAGGGAAAGCATGGTGCCAGCTGCAGATGCTGGTCCTGTGTGCTATGGGACAGTGGTATGGGAGGCGGTCAGCTAACCATAGGTCCTCACTGCTGTCCCCAACATCCCCAACACATACTTATATTTAGTCTCTGTTCTCCTTTCCTTACTCCGTCTCCTCCTCCTCCTCCTCTTTGTGTCTTTTCCACACGGATTTTTTCTCTTTCCTCTGACTGGACAATACGGTAGATCTGACTCTCTTTGACAAACTCTGACCTGTTGTGGTCACCCAGGAAGCTGACTGCTAGGCCTCAGGTAAAGGGGCCATGGGAGGGGGACCAGGTGATACAAGAATTGCTCCCCCGACAGGTTAGTTACCCAGGGACATGGGCGCACTGGCCAAATGCTGGCTACAGAAGCAGAATGTGCTGCGTGGAGGCGGGTAGGGGGCGGGAGAGATTGGTTGCTGAGGATTTGAAATGAACCATGAACCAAAGCTAGAATGAAACGCATGATATTGTCTAACCTAGAGTCAACACCCTAAATTATTTTTACTGATTCATGAATGCACATGCGAATTATTTTCTTTTACTACAAATGTCTTACATACCAGAACCACAGCTCCAAGCAGTACTTTTGAATGGAACTACAATAAAGTATGAATGTTAGAATTTTACCAGAAATGGACTGGTCTTTAATGTGGTTTGAATCCAGGCTTAGGTACCCCAGAATGGCTACTAGCCAAGTCCCATCCTCACCCTATAGAGACTAACTCTAGGAAACCCTGGGTTCCTCCCACCCCTTGGGAGCTACAGTGGGTTTGGGGCCTTGAGAGAGGCAGAGGCTCAAGTTAGACTGACCAAGGAGGTAATGAGTCCCCCATCACTGGAGGTATTCAAGAATAACTATCAGTCGGGCAGGCCAGAGAACTGGATACAAGACTAGAGTAGGGAACCTCTCAGGTCCAGCACAACGCCAGTTTTCTGGACTTCCAGTCTTGTCTACACGAGGTTCAGCTGCACTGGGTTGCACGGTTCCCCATTACATTGAGACAGCTCTTCCCGCACATTGAGACAGCTGGGGATTCACACTGAGTCAGCCATTCAGGGTAGGTCCTGAGTGATTAATTCCTGTGTGTGACTCTCTCCCTTCTCTATTCTCCTCTGATCCATGCCCAGCTCAGCCCTGCCCAGGAGGAAAGGGCAGAACAACAGCACAGGAAGCATCAGGAGCAGTCTGGGGACAGTGTCTCCTGCAGCATCCACGTGCCACCCTCTGGCCTTGTTCCCAGGTTGCTGTGCTGAGCCCAGGGGGCTCCAGGCACACCTTCCTTTGAGGAGCCTTGGCGGCTGGCACAGACCTTCTGGTTGAAGGAGCTGTCCAGGTACTTCCATTCTACAAATTGGGCAGGAGCAATGGAAGAGACACCCACACAGACATTTTACCACGGGACATGGCTGTTGGAGTGCTGCCATCTCAGAGGCATTGGCAGACCAGTATGGACGGGAGGGCAGCAAGTGGGCACATCAGGTGGGGCAGGCGCTTCCTGGTTATCCTTCAGCCTGTGGCTGTCGGGGCCTGTTGTAACATCTGAGCACCAACAGCCAGGGCTGAGTGCCCGGGCTAGGGCCAAAGAGGAAAGATACAGGTCAGCCTGTGGTTTAGAAAGACAAACACATTATCCCTTTCCTGCGTCTTCCTGGGGGTGAGGAAGGAGACTAACATGCTCTTTTACTCCTTCCAGGGTGCCTTCCTCTGGGCAACTCCACTCTCCTCTAATAACAGAAATAATCATGCCTGCCAATGATGGAATGCTTCCCGTGGGCCAGGCCCCGAACGAAGCTATGTACCTGTGCTGCCTCAGTCAGTCTTCACCACAACCCTGGGATGGAAGTCCTATACTATTACTATTCGCATTTAACAAATGAGGAAACTGAGGCTCGGAGTGGTTAAAGAACAGCTGAAGGTCTCCCAAGTCCTGCTACAGACTGAATGTTTGTGTCTCCCCAAGATTCATCTGTTGAAACCTAATCACCAATATGAGGGCATTAGGAGGTAGGGTTGTTGGCAGGTGATTAAGTCACAAAAGCAGAGCCCTGATGAATGGGGTCCATGCCTTTATGAAAGAGGCCCCCAGAGAGATCCCTGGCCCTTTCCATCTTCGAGGTTATAGCAAAAAGACAGCCACCTCTGAACCAGGAAGCAGGCCCTCAGCAGACACCAGATCTGCCAGCATCTTGCTCTTGGGCTTCTCAGCTTCTAGAACTGTGAGAAATAAATTTCTGTTGTTTATAAGCCACCAGTCCATAGTATTTTGTTATCCAGTCCAGACAAAGTCAGTTACCAAATGGAGGAGCTGGAATTTGAACCGAGGTGTATCTGACCCCAAAGCTGGTTCTCTCAACTCTGTGCTGCTCAGAGATCTCTGGTTCCATGGAATGTTTGAATGGGCGGTGGGGGGAGACCAACTCAGACCTTAATAGAAGGTATTTGCATTTAAAAGAATCACTGCCCAGGAAAGCTGTCACATGAGACACAAAAGGGCTTGGCGTGGGGGTAGGAGGACTGTCCCTCCCCTGTTTCTGAGTAGCACATGAGGATCCCCAGTTGGCACTGGGTGTGAGGGGCAGAGGGGTCCTCGAGTTCCCCTACTCTGTCACTGAGTTCCCTGCTAGGAATCGGGTGCTAAGCTTCCCTGGCCAGAAGCCGGAAACTGCCTGAAGTCCCTGCCTCTCACATCTGCCCTTCACAGACCTAGAGTGGGCCCAGCTCCCTCAGACCCTCAGGCAGGACCTGCTGGGAGGTGGGGCATGTGTGCTGGACGCTTGGCAGGAGGAGCCCTGTGGAGCCTGGGCTCCCAGAGGGTTGCTGCCTTCTCACCCTGGAGGCCTGGGAGAGAGGCACTCTTTGGAGAAAATCCTTTCTTCTCCCTCTCCTCCAGGCTGCCCAGCACCTGCTTCTTCCTGCTTCTCACCCCGATGGGACCCATCTCTCTCTGCTGATAGGGCCAAGAGGGAGATGCAAACTTCCCAACCTCCGAGTGCCTGGAAGTGGGAGCCAAGGGAGCTGACACTGCCAGGCCCTTGGGGTACCCAGGCAGAAGGCAAATTGACGGAGTCTAGCTGCATAGCCATGGGGTCCGGTGGATGGGAGCTCTCTTGCCTCTAGACTCACAGCATGTCTCCAGGCTCAGTTTCCTGATGTGTGTAATGGAAAGCATACCTCTCTCCCTCAGGAAGGTGGTAGAATGATGGGGTCCAGAGCACTGGGGTACAGGGCTGTGGAGTAGCAGCACCCCCAAACGGGGCAAGAGATTGTTAATCCTCAGCCCTCACAGCTACAGAAGGGACCAAGGAGAAAGCTCCCCTCCCTGCCCCCGGGCGTGCACACTGCAGCCAGGTTTGATGTGCCATAAAGTAGAATCTGCAGATTTGTCCAGAAGACAAGGCTACCACTTGCTGCTAAATCAACCCGACAGGTCTGTTCACCGCAGATTCCAGAAGGAGGGCCCAGCACCGGGGAGTAGCACTATCTGGGGCCTGGCTAGGTGTTTAGGAAAAGCCCATGGGTCCCCACCTGGCTGCTGGACAGACGTGTCCTGCTGATACCTTGGGCCTCAGCAGAACCTCGATCCTCTCTCTGCCTGCCTTTCTCTCAAGCTCTGCATCTGTACTAGGCTTCCTGTGCCAGCGAGAATCCATAAAGCCATCCTCCCCAAACACAAGCTGACACTGGGGGCTAAACCTGACTAACAGTCCCAAAGGGGCCCGGTGACCCAGGAGGAGCCCCTCAGATGCAGGACCATTGCAGGCTACGATGCCCATCCCAGGTGCATCCTGGGCTACCCTGGGAAGGGCTGGGGAACAGCAAGAGCCAGATCTGTGGTAAGGACACTCATTTTAAATGTGACAGATTCATTTCATATCTTTCGCTACAATTGTTTTGCAGTGCCTGCTCTTTATGGCCTCCAAAGTTCTATCCAAATACCTTTCACTGGCACTTTAGCTCTCTGGCTAGCAGTTTTGCTGGCAGAACTAACAGCTGGATGCCTCCTTGAATGGAAAACTTTCATTGTCTTGTCTTCTCTCTTCTGAGCTTCCAGGGATTGCTTCAGGTCTGAGACTGGGGCAGGGCTGAGACTGTGACACCCCTGTGTGGAGCCCAGTGCCTGACTTTCAGGAAGGACAGGTAAGTGTGGGGGAGCAGAGGCCTGTGTCTGACTAGGTGAGGGCCCAGGCCCCCAGGGAAGAGAAGGGTGTGAGGAAGCAGGATATTGGCTGCCTGAGGCCCGCCCCCAACACTTCGGGCAGAGCACCTTAGCTCCAGATGCACAAAACTCACAGGCCCTGGGCTGTGCGGCCCCCGAGGAACACTAACTAGCTGGCCCAGAGTCTGTGGCCTCCGCATGTGCCCTAGGTCAGAAGGCAGGACCTAACTGCCATGTGGCGGGGCCGTGCTATCCTGGTGACACCACTGCCATACCCTCATCAGTGGCTGGTACAACAGCCCTTGCTAGGATGATGGGCCTCATCATCCATGAGGCAGCCCCTCCTCCTGTCCTGACCGCCCTCTCCTCCACAGGAGCCCTGAATGCCTGCTCACTCCTGGCCTTGCATTCTTCCCCCTGGGTCCGGCTCCATCCCTCCCAGGATCTGAGACCTCTACCTCTCCCTGCCTTTCTGAATCCCAGACACATCACCTTCCAGCAAGATCCACTCTAGTGGAATAGACAAAGTCTTCTTGTCTAACTTGGGCCTTGTGACTGGTAACAGGTGACAGGCCTCCTGCTTCTGGGAAGTGACCTCTGATGGTGGCTATTGGACATGTAAATGCCTGCCTGCGGTCAAAAATCTCCACCGATGGGAAGATCGCCTGGGGAACAGGGCCTCTCAGGTGACTTCCCTACCCTCTGCCCCAGAATCTCTGTTTCATCTCTGACACTCAGCATGACTCCCTTCTTTGGCTTAAGACATGAAGTTACCTGGGACAAAAAGAACTTGAGTCAATCCATTTATAAATTACTTAGATCTCTTCATCAGCGAGTGGCCTGGTCCGCAGGAGTGGCCCGGGTGCTGTGTGCAAAGTTTTTCCCTGGGAAGCACTTGACTGACAAGCACAGGCTGGGCTGTGGTTTTGTGTCTAGCAGGATGCAGCAGGGATGGCAGGAGGCACCCAGGATCGAAGGGTACCTGCCTAGCCTCCCAATACATCAGGCCAGGCCACCTCTCCCAAGACATCAGTTTACCCAGTGGCTGTTGCCTGCTCCCGCAAGGGCCCCTTGAAAGCATGGGCAGCCTGGGTAGCAAGAGTCCTGGGCAGGCATTTGGGGATCCCTGGGCTGGAAACCGACACTGCCATTATTAGCTGTGTGGTCTCAGTACCCCCTTTCCTTCTCTGGACCTCTGCTTCCCACTCTAAAATCATGGGGCTGGATGAAACATCCTCCAGGGACTCCCTCTGGCTTGAATGTGCTACGGCAGTCTGAGACGGCCAGCTCCTTCCTGGGCAGCCTTTTCCTCCTTGGAGCTCCTCCCTGCTGACCTGGGACTGTGCTCCGGTGGCGCAGGAGGCTGCGGCATAACTGGTCCCCTCACTCCATCCACCCTCTGTGCTTTATTGCACAATTCCGTAAGCAAGGAAATGGAGGCTGGAGACTCTCCAGGCCAGGAAGCTGAACCACAGAACGAGTCCTCCCGGTTTGAAAGTTTAACTCTGCCACTGCTGCAGCCTTTAGGGTCCTGGTCACCAGGCAGGCAGCAGGAGGCCTTGGGTGAGGTGACTGGTTTGTTGCTCTTTCCTGAGTTGAGTGGGCTGGTCCCCACTGCAATGGGAACAGAGATCAAAACACAGCCCCAGCTGACCTGAGCTTTCTGGACCTGCTTCCCTGGACACCCAGAGGACCCCTCACCAGGTCCTTGACAGCCTGAAGGACACAGCTCTGCTTCCAGACCCTTAGCCAGAGGCCCAGGGAGCTGACTGCATGGAGGCTATGGGCAGACCAGAGCACAGGAGATTGCTGCCTGGGCTGAGAGACACTAGGGTTTGCTGACCGACGCAGCACTTTAGGGGAACAGGAAGAACAGGTTGCCACAGAGAATCCACAGGTGTACAAAAAAAGTCATCACTGTCCCTGTACGCGGTGATGAGGTTTTGTAGGAAATCCTGGCCAGCAGTGGTGTCCCTTTGCTGGGGCCGAGGTGGTTGTGACTCCTTGTGTGGTTATGAGGGAACCTGTTTTCTCACGTGAGCTCCCCCAGCCCATGAAAGCCGGTCACACTCTGGAGTTGCCTCGTTTTTCTGAGGTGAATAGACTTCAGGATTACCTTTCCTAAATTCACAGAATGGATAACCCTTTGTAGAAAAAACAGAAAGTCTCTGAGACAGAGCCTCCCGATTACTAGGCATTTCCATTTGCCAGAGTGGTCCAGGAGCCCACGTGCCCCGTCTGCCCCTCTGCCGGCCACACCGCCAAGTGTCTGCTTTAGATGGGGCTCAGCAGAACACAGCTCCTTGTGGAGTCAGGGCCAGCATGTGACAAAAGCTTCCAGGCCCAGAAAGGAGTGGGGCCAGGGCCACAGCGGCACTCTTAATACCTCCAATAGGTGCAGCCACTTCAAGTCTAGACCCCAGAAGGAGGAGTCTCCAGTATTACTTCGAAAGCCTCAGCGGACAAACAATGTGCTATTTGGGAAAAAAAATAGACCTGGCATCATGTTTCTTCCTACCCTTCCTGGGCATTCTGAGCGCTTTCGTTTCTCCTCAGAGGAGGGTTCTTTCGAAGTCACCTCCTCCATGAAGCCTTTCCTGATTCCCCTGAACATGAAGGTCTCTCCGGGCACTTTGTTCCTCCAGTACCCGTAATCACCACATTGGTAACAGTTCTCTTTTGCTGAATACGTGCATGCCAACCATGCTGTTCAGAGCATTCACTTATCTCATTTAATCCTCTCAACAACCTTAACTCACAGGTACTATACTTATCTCTGTCGGACAGTAGAGGAAATTGAGACCCAGAGACATGAAGTAACTTGCCCGAGTCACCAGGAAGAGGCAGCCAGGGGCCTGAGGCTCACGCTGCTGACTGCATTAACCAACCACCATCCTAACAACCACCGTCCTGCCTCTTCCCGCCCTGGTGTCTCTCCCTGAGCCTGCTCTTCCTGCCTGCAACTGCAGACAGAAGCTGCTTCTTCCTTTGCCTGTCATCCTCAACTTATCTTTTTTATGTCCATCTTTATAAAGTTCTATGTGAACAACCATTGCCCAGTATTGGTGTAAACTTATAAGTTATCTGGACTGGATGGGTCATGGCTGCCAAATTCAGCAATGAGTCTGGGGCCCAGCGTGGGCAAAAGGACGCAGCCACCCGGGGGCTGATCGTGGTTTTGTGGCTCCACTTGTTTCTGGTGGGGCTGGCCCCACGCTCAGCTCAGCTTTTCCAACATTCCTCTGCTGCAGGCCTGTAAGGGCATGAGCTCTGTCCTGCCATGTCCACCCCCTCTTCCCACCACCACTGCTTGCACCTAGTGATCAGGCCATGGCTGTCATCTGCTTGGCAGCCTGTGCACCAGAACAAGGAGCTGCCGGGACCCCACACCCTGCCTGGAGGAGACATGTTCCCCTTTATCTCACGTGTCACTCTTCTCATCTTAGCCCTTCCTGGGCCCTAGGGCCGAGCTCTGATGGGGTGGAGGGTACCTCCTCAGATGGGGGAGCTTCCCAGGCCCAGGCAGACTGCTTGCCCTGGACAGGAGGGACATTGTGGGCTTCAGGAAGTTGAGAACTCATTCTGCCTCAGAAGCTTCCATTTACAATGCTCCACCCCAACCTGCTGACTAGTCCACCTCTTTCTACCTAGGGCCTCCTTCCTTGAGGCCCACTAGCTGCAGGCGGCCAAATGACTCCTGATGAGCTTTGCTGGGGTCCTTCCTGCTGCCCAGGTCTCAGGCACTGCTCCTGCAGCCTGGCCTTCCTGCTCAGGGTGGTGAGTATCTTAGAGGAAGGACTCTCTGCTTCAGGCCACAGGACAGCCTCCCGTGGGTCCTTGCTGCCTTCTGTACCCAGGACACTGTGTGCGGTAGGCATCTCTGGGCCATTTGGGTGAGGAATGCAGTCTTTCGGCGTCTCGGCCTCTTCCCTGCCCAGTCCCCTGTGCAGAGGGCCTCTCCCATAGATGCAGGCTGGCATAAGAAAGCCAGCTGTCTGGAGTCCTCCCTGAGCCCTCAGGACTCCAGGCAGCCTTTTCCTTTCCTGCCCAGCCTGCCCTGGGCCCCACTCTCTGCTCCCTCCTGGCCCCGCCTGCTGCCTGTTGCTGGCCTGCTGTCTGCCTGGTGCTCGACACCCTTGTCCCTCTGTCCCCAGTTGGGCAGCAGCCCTGCCCAGGTCTACATACATGGAAGACTCCCAGGGAGAGAGTCACCTTTTGTGAGGAAGCAGGAGATACCCCACAGCTGGGTCATTCTCCTCATCTGGAGCCAGGTATGGGAATTCATGGCGGGAGAGACACTTATGGGTTCCTCCTGACTCTGAGCCCATGTGGTCCTCCAGGTTGGGGGACTTTTTGGTCATCCTTAGGTGTTGTGGACAGAGCGGGGTTTCCTTGGCTGGAGACCTCACCCTCTCCACCCTTCCTGTGCCTGGCAAGTCTGGGAGGGCCCAGAGCGCTCACAGAGCTTCAGTCTGTCCTCAGGGCACTGGGCCAGCCGTGTAGTCCCCACAACCCACGCTCAGGTGCACGGAGCTTCCAGCCAAATCAGATGCTCCCAGAAGGGTTTCTTCTGGTGCCGACCCTTTCTGGACCAGGTCCTCTGGTCCACTAGGGCTCCCAGGTGCCACCTCCAAGCTTTGGACTGGGACAACTGCCAGGAAAGCCTGCCTGCAGAGGGGATTCCTTGCCTGGCCCAAAGGCCTCAACCCCAGCTAGATGAGCTCCCATGGGGCTGAATCCCAGGCCCGACAGCCCCTAAACTCATCCTCTCTTCCTGCAGCCCAGTTCCCACCAGAACCAGCCTCAGGAAGGCCCCAAGCAGAACTGCATCAACCTCTTGGTGTACAATGCCAGGGAAAGGACAACTGGAGCCTGCAGGACATTAGCCTTCTTCCTGGTGGGCCCAGTGTTTTATAGGCCCAAGCTCACTGGGCCCGATGTCCCTGAAGCTGACCAGGTCATCCTCCCTGCAGCAGAGGTGGGGAGCCCAAGGCCTGTGAGGAGTGACCATGCTTGGCCAGGCAGTTCCCTGAACCTGCCCTGATGCTGAGTTTCAGAGTCAGAATCTGTGCCAGGTCATGCCCAGCAAAACAGTGTGACTTGGAGCCCGGGACCCAGCAGTACGCGCTAAGTATTTGTGGAATGAATACGTGAGGGAAATGTCCCTGAGGCGATAAGGCGAGAGAGGCCTTGTAGAGGGTTGTCCTGGTGGCACTGGCTTTGCCCAGAAGGTGCAGGAAGCACCTGCAGGAACAGCATATACAAGCATCTCTCCCTCTAGCTGGGGAGCCAGAGTGCAGCTGGGATTGGATTGTTTCACAGTCAATCTGGAAAGGGGGTGCAGGTTGGGTGGGGATGGGGCTCCTTGACCCAGGAACCCACAGCTGTGGAGTTAGCCACCCTGTACCAGATGGGGGGGGCAGCCTGGACACCTGGGCACTCCTGTCCCTAACCCAGGAAGCCTGAGCACGCAGCGGCAGTGGGGACCTTACCGTGGCTGCTGCTTCTGGGCAGCGGGGCCCCACGTTCTCCACTGCAGGCTGGTGCTTGTCTCTAACCCAGGAAGCGGCACTCCCTTCAGGCAAAATAGAAGAAAAAAAAAAGGAAAAGAAACCTCAGTGCTTTTCTCTCCCAGCCTCTTCTCCTGAAGGCTCCTGGTTGGTGTGGTCCTGCCTCTGTGGGCACACAGCCCCCCTCCCTCCAGCAGCTTACTCACCGGTGTGCCCGCAAAGCTGCCAGCTGTGTGGGGGAGGTGGGACCTCCCCCCTTCTCCTGACACACACTGGGGCATGCCCTGTGGGGACCAGGGGCTTGAGGGTGGCACCCACTGGGTCCTGACTGTGGGAAGCCATGCCCTGGCCAGCGCCCTTCTCACTGAATGTGTCCCTGTGAGCTCAGCAGAGACGCACATGGGTGCTGCCTGGCCCTGCATGGGAGAGTGACAAGGTTCTCGGTAGGAAGCTGTTTCCTTGGTACCCAGGCCTGCCAGAATGAGGGGGCAGCTGATGGTCTGTCCAGCCCCCGGGTGATGGGCTCCCACCCTTGGCCAGCCCCTCTGGACGGCTTCCTACCTGGGCATCTTGCTGTGTCTCTGTCCTGTGCACCCAGACAGGGCCTGGGCCTGCTGGGGCTGGCAGCTGCTCCTCACCCTGCTCAGGCTGTGTGTCTGGCGTCCCCTCTCCCTGACGCCCATCTCAGGGCCTGCGCCCACCCAGCATCAATTAGGATAAACTGCTGTCAAGCCTCCAGCCAGCTCTCTGCTGGACCCAGCTGCTGCCCCAGCAGAGCGATGGCACACACCCCGGCTTACACGCTCTTGCACTCACACACACGTGGGTCCACGCCCAGCACGGAGCCACCTACCTGCCCAGGCCAGCCTAAGCCAATCCAGCCTCGCTCTCCAAATGCCACTCCGACCCCAGAAGCCACTCCTTTACAGAAACATCCCCGTGGGAGATGAGTTCAGAGCCAGCCCGGAAGGACTCCAGTCATCTCGAACAAGACTGCCCTTCTGTCCCGACACCTCCAGAGGACACACAGCGGCAGCCTGACCACCATATCTGCTATTGCACTCTGCCTGCTGCCACAGCCCTGTGGGCACCTCTGGCCCCCACAGCATCTTCCATATCTTTAGGGGGTGGGAGCAGACTCACAGCACGTCCCATCTTCCTGGAGCCCAAGGTAGGGAGGGGGGAGCTAGAAGGGGCGGGACTCAGGTGCAGCTCCAAGTTTCCAGCTCCCAAAATAATCAGATGCAAAGGAGAAGCAGGAACAGCTCGAGGCGGGTGGTGACTCAATGCCTGTGGGCCGGCTTAGTCACCTGGATGGCTGCTGGTGGCTCCTGGCACCTCAGGACGGGAGCAGCGCCCTCCCCCACCTGCCTGGACCCGCGGCTGTCTCGGGAGCGCGGCCGCGGAGCCCAGCGCCCAGGGCTGCGTGGCAGGCGCTGCCGCTCCACCCCGCTCCCGCCCATCAGGGCCCGGCGGCTCGGGCCGCGGCGCGCCCCTCCTCCACAGTTCGCCCCGGCTCACTTTGGGATTTCTCCATTAAATCCTCAGGCATCGACCTGCTCGTTTGGGGTGCCGAGCTGCTCCAACGTTGCTTGGCAATTTTGATATCGTCTGGGGTTGCCATGGGGAGGAAGGTGATGTCATTGACACAAAAAAACCCACTGAATTTACAAATCAGCTGGGGCTGGAGCTATTTATAAAAACACGTTTTTTTCTGCCTTTCTTTGCTGAAAGGGAGGAGAAGGAAGGGCTGCCTGCCGGGCTCAGGGTGAGCCTCCCTGCTGTTCTCCCTACTTTTGACCCCGAGAAGTCAGACTTCCTTGGCTGACCCCCACCCCTACCCCCAGAACTTGGAGCTGCGGATTCAGACCTGGCAGGTGCTGGTCTCAGCTGGTTTTGCTTGGAAGGCTGAGCGTAGCACGCAGGGAATGTGAAGCAGGGTGGGCGCTGGCTTCCTGGGTTGGCAGGGACCAGAAACCAGTTACTCATCCGCGTCCCTTTATTTCACGGCCCCTGGTCAGAAAGAGGCATTTGCTGGTAAGGCAGCTTGAGCTCTCTGTGTGACCCCCTGCCAGCAGCTCCCCAGAGTGCCAGGTGGAGCCCAGCCTTCCCAGTGCCATCCCCACCCCTAACCTCAGTGTCTCCTCCACTGGCTCCTTTTCTTCTCCTAGTGTCCAATCGTGGGCTGCCCAGGCTCCAGGCCTGGTCCCCTGCTCATATCTCCCCACACTCAGCCACCACTCCCGTCAAAATCTCTTTTTTTCTGTGGCTCGCCCCAGAATCCATTTTGTGCCTACCCCACTTCAGGCACCACCTCCGATGGCCCAGCTCCCACTGCCAGGACCTACTGCTACTGACAGCCAGAGGGAAGCCTGGGAGTTCTTGACTCTTCCCCAGTCCCTCATATCCAAGGTGGCACTCAACTCTACATTTTATTTTTGAAAACTCTTTCTTTCTTCTGTAGTGAAGCCCTGTGGTATTTGGTTAAAAACCCAGTCTTGAGTTCGCATCTCAGCTGCACTGTTCATCAGTTTGAGTGACCTTCTGCATGCTATTGAACCAATTGAACCTCAGTTTCCTCATCCATAAAATGGGGATGATTTCACCTGCCTCACAGGGCTGTGGGAATTAAATGAATAAAGCTTCTGCTCATTTTGATCCCAATAAATATTAGTTTTTATCCACCCACCCACTGGTGGCAGGTTAATCTTCACAAACCATGACCCCAGACACCTTCTGTGCAAAGGTCTCAAGCTGCAGGCATTGACATCTTGATTGAACGCAGTGTTAGATGTCCTGGCACTAAATATAAGAACTTCAATTTGTGGTAGACATGAAACATTTTCCCTTTAACTAGGTTATCAGTTTCTTTTAGAGAAGAACTCGGTATTTTTCTTTTTGTATCTCCAGGTAATTCTGTGTGTAAACTTAGTTATAAATAATCCACTTCTGCTCTCTCTCACTAACAAATAATCCAGGAAATGCAAACTAAAACAAAAGGGATATGCCACTCCCTGTCATCACGCAGGGGGAAAACATATGGCAGGTGGGAGAGTGAGTTGGTACAGTCTTCTTGGGAGGGCAGTTTTATAGTCTTGACCAATATTTCAAAATGTGTACGTACTTGATCCAGCAAATGTACTTCTAGGAATCCAAGTTAAGAAATAGTTGCATATCAGCCTGAAGATATTCGTATAAGAATATTTACTTGGCTGGGCATGGTGGCTCACACCTGTAATCCCAGAACTTTGGGAGGCTGAAGCAGGCAGATCACCTGAGGTTGGGAGTTCGAGACCAACTGACCAACATGGAGAAACCCCATCTATACTAAAAATACAAAATTAGTCAGGCTTAGTGGCACATGCCTGTAATCCCAGTTACTTAGGAGGCTGAGGCAGGAGAATCACTTGAACCCGGGAGGCAGAAGTTGTGGTGAGCTGGAATCGTGCCATTGCACTCCAGTTTGGGCAACAAGAGTGAAACTCCATCTCAAAAAAAAAAAAAAAAGAATATTCACTGTAGCACTGTTTGTACCTGCAAAAATTGGAATTGGAAGCCACCAAAATATATATCAATTAGGCAGATTAATTGGGGGGTGGATTAATACAGGATGGTACAACCCTATGCAATGAAATATCTACAGCCTTAAAATATGAGTTTGGTCATCCGTATGTATGAGGAAGGATGACCATGATAGTTGAGAGAAAAGACCACGTTGAACAATGTTAACTTGAAAATATGAGATGGCATAATCTCATATAAGCTTTTTATTTAAAGTTATTTCTATATCGTATGTTTAACCACAAACTATCAGTGTGGTTATCCTTGGAAACAGGAATGGTGAGAGGGGTCTTTCAATTTGGACTTTTTACACTCTTGCATTGTTTCAGTGAACATGTGTTTAAACAATACAAAATTAAAACTAAAGGAATGTATGTTTTTAAAACTAATAAATAGGCTGGGCGCAGTGGCTCATGCCTGTAATCCCAGCACTTTGGGAGGCCGAGGTGGGTGGATCACCTGAGGTCAGGAGTTCCAGACCATTCTGGCCAACACGGTGAAACCCGTCTCTACTAAAAATACAAAAATTAGCCTGGCGTGGTGGTGGACACCTGTAATCTCAGCTACTTGGGAGGCTGAGGCAGGGAGAATCGTCTGAACTCGGGAGGCAGAGGTTGCAGTGAGCAAACTGTGCCACTGCAGCCCGAGCAACAGAGTGAGACTCAGTCTCAAACAAAACAAAACAAAAACCTAATAACAGAAACTCAAGAGCTATAGAGAGGACTTAAAATTTATATATTTGAACGTTTTTCTCCATAAATTCCACTTTAAGGCGATGTGGAGATACAGAAAACACTTTTTCTTCCCTCATGTATTTCAAAGTTTCAGAAATGTTGTCTTAGAGGGAGGGGCAACGTGAAGATGTAAAGGCACTAAGGCAGGAGATAGAGTTTATTAAGTTAAATTCAAAACACTATCATCTCATTTAGATAATAATTACAATGACTCTCTTTAAGAAATGTAACATTTCTAAGTTTCTGCCAGTTTATGAGAAGCAGGCAGAAATTCCTGAAGTAACAGCAACCTCATAAATCAAGAAACATCATGTTTTCCAGATTTTTGCTACAGTAGCTAGCAGAGATAATAGTCATTTCATGAAAGGAACTGAGAACAAAAAAACCCACCTCCCCTGAATCTGCATCAGTCATGTTCTCCAACTGCCAGTCTGGAAAATCAAGTCCAAGACAGGACCTACGCCCATCAAGGGGTCTTCTAAGTGCCAGGACTGACTCCAGTCCCACAGATCACCCCCACCTGGATGAGAGGTGCTACCACCATGCTGTCCACCCAGAGCATCCCTGCAGGGAAGGAATCTGATTGGCTGGCTCATATGCCTATCTCTCAGGCAGGGTATCCTATCCTGGAGACAGGGCTTCCGTTACCACATGATGCAGGGAGGAAAGTTAGGGTGCTGTTACTAAAGCAAAGGGGAATGAGTGCTGAAGGCCAAACACCAGCCAATGGTTGCCATAGCATCTTTGC
Source organism: Sapajus apella (assembly GCF_009761245.1). Taxonomy (NCBI): domain Eukaryota; kingdom Metazoa; phylum Chordata; class Mammalia; order Primates; family Cebidae; genus Sapajus; species Sapajus apella. The sequence continues at coordinate 519,140 of NW_022437062.1, forward strand.
CTCTTTTTCTAATCGTTTTCAATTCCTGAGTGTGATAATCGGCCATCGTTGATTCCTGTCTTGTGAAACTGATGGCCTGTGCAAACTGAGACCAGTTCCTCTATTCTATCATGTTTCATGACTTCCTGTCTTGATGAGAAGATCTGCAAATTTAGAACCATTGTTTCCACAGGCTGTAGAAAGTGGGGCTCTGCTGGCCTGCAAAGGTTGCTGCTGCTGCAGGGGGCAGGCCGGCAGATGCTTGGGTTTCTGGGCCAGTGGTGGGCCCTAGTACTTGGCACAAGGCAGGTGCTCATTGAAACTTTGTTGAAGGAACCAATAAACATTTTTAGAGGTTCTATACACTAGCCACCTTCCTTAGAATGCGTGAATCCCAGAGCCGAAAAGGACTCTAGGGATATCAGTCCCACCCCTCCTTCTACAGGTGAGAAAACCACAGCCCCACGAGATTAGGTGACTCAGCAAAGCCTCCGAGAAAATTAAAGGAAGTCAGGAACTCAGCTGTTCCTCCTCACAGGCCCATGGAGTTCCCCTTGCTGCCAATGGCAGGCCCATGCTAGCAGCAAGCCCTGAGTGTGACAGATCTATAATTTGGTCAAAGGCAGTGGTGGTGCTGTCACCAAAGACATTTCTGCCTTTGAATTTTGGCTCCCAGGGATTTGTAGCAGTGGGAATCAGCCAAGCCAGTGTCCTTGCAATTTCTTTTTTTTTTTTTTTTTTTTTTGAGATGGAGTTTCACTCTTGTTACCCAGGCTAGAGTGCGATGGCGCGATCTCGGCTCACCGCAGCCTCCGCCTCCCGGGTTCAGGCAATTCTCCTGCCTCAACCTCCTGAGTAGCTGCGATTACAGGCACGCGCCACCATGCCCAGCTAATGTTTTTGTATTTTTAGTAGAGATGGGGTTTCACCATGTTGACCAGGATGGTCTCGATCTCTTGACCTTGTGATCCACCAGCCTCGGCCTCCCAAAGTGCTGGGATTACAGGCTTGAGCCACCGTGCCCGGCCTAGAAAAAAAAACTTTTTAATCTCACACACTTAACACAGAATACTTCTGTGACCAGATGTGGGGAATTTTTTCCCCACACACCAAACTGTTCTCCAGCAGACACGAACTGGGTGTTCTATATTAATTTCAATTCTTGCCTGTAATCCCAGCACTTTGGGAGGCCGAGGCAATTTCTTAAAGTATTTCACTTTACTGTGTTTCTGTTAATGGACATATACAGTACTTGCAGCTTCAAAAGTAAATTGCCTCACCTGCACTATTTTGGTGAGTTGGATTCAGCTGGAACAACTGCTTATATCAACCTTGTCCCACTGCATGGTTTTAAAAAAACATCTGGGGATGTGTTTGGAAAGGCCATGTAGCAATGAAGTGTTAAACATTTTCATAAACCAGTGCTTCCCAACTTTTCCCAAAGAATAATAAAAACTTTTAGAAACAAAGCCTAGGGCTCCAGTGTGTGGGTAAAATTCCTTTGCTGCCAAATGTTTCTAGATCTTTAGATTCCTCCCTGCACTCCCCACCTGCTTTGCTGCATGTACAGAGGGTGCCTCACTCAGGCCTTCTGATGGGCCTGTCTCCACCCGCCCACACTAGTCAGCGCCTCTCACCGCAGGGCCAGGAAGGGAGGAACAGATTCTGCCCTCCTCCCTTCCCACCATCCCAAGCCAGGGCAGGTTCCGGAAAGGAAGGGCTTGATTAATGAGCAGGTGTTGCCGCTGGAGGCCTGTATGTCCCACACTCCAGAGCTGGCCTTACCTCAGCGGCACCTGACGAGATTTTTCCCAAGCTGTTTCCCTGGCAGGGTGGGCACAGAGGAACAGACATTATCTGGACACCTGCCTGCTCCTAAAGTATTGGCAGCAAACTGGGGGGTGACTAGATCAAGTCCTGAGGGCCTCAGTGGGAGGGAAGTTTCAGGGCCTTGTCAGATAGGGATGCTCTAGGTCTCTTGCGTGCCCTCTCCTGTGGCCCTGCTCCCACTGTCCTCCTGCAGGCAAGGTATGTGGAAGATGCTGGCAGGGGCTGAGTGCGGGCACAGGCAGTGATGAGATTCAACACAAGTGGGCAATGTCAGCAGACAGCCGGAGAGGGTAGCAGTTGGGTACCATTTGGCAAGGTCTTCCCTTTTTATCCAATCTCTAATCACAATGCTATACAAAATATGAGGGAGGGGAGTAAAGGCCAGAATCTCATCAGGATTAGAAGTGGCCCTGGCAAGGGACTCTGCTGTTGACTTCCAGAACAGTTTTCTCTCAGGAGAAAGGGCTTTCAGGCCAGGTATGGTGGCTTACACCTTAATCCTGGCACTTTGGGAAGCTGAGGCCAGTGGATCGCTTCAGTTCAGGAATTCAAGACCAGCCTGGGCAACAGCGAGACCTCGTCTCATAAAATAAACAAAATTAGCCAGGCATGGTGGTGCACATCTGTAGTCCCAGCTACTTGAGAGGTTGAGGCTGCAGTGAGCTGAGATTGCACCACTGCACTCCAGCCTGGGCAACAGAGCGAGACCCTCTCTTGGAAAAAAAAAAAAAAAAAAAAAAAAAAGAGTAAGGTTTTTCAAGTAAGTGAATGGGGAATGGAGTTTTTTCCAGGACCAGGTGTATGGAATTGTGAAAATACTTGGTTTCAAAGGTGGGGGTGGCAGCAGCTGAAAACCCTTTTATGTAAAGTCTCCAATGTCAGGCATAGTATGGCTAGGCTCTTTCCATCTGTGATTCCATGCAATCCTCAAAACACCATGAAGTAGGTATCATCACGCCAAGTTCTAAGATAAGGAGCTTGACGCTCAATGTGTTTACATATCTTGTCTCAAATTAGGAAGTGGCAACGCCCTGGCTTTCCATGTGACACCACATGGCTGAGGCAGGAACTCACTGGGAGCTGTTTCTGGGTGACTGAACAGATGGCTGAGAGGGAGCCACTCAACCAGGGTCTGGCCACAGCCTGCTGTGACAGGCGCTGTGGGTACTGCTACAAGGGATATACCTCCCTCTGTGCTGAATGGATGCGGCCCTACACTCAGTGGGGGGGTCAGCTCTCAATCTCCTGAGGCTCAGTGGCTTGCAGCAGGCCAGGCAGAGGCCTAGCCTATGGATGAGGCTTTCCCGGGAGCAGCCCCTATGAGGGGCTGGTCTGTCTCTGTCAGAGCAGGAAAAGGGGGGGACTACCAAAGACTGACTGGGACTTTACTAGGGATAGGACCAAAAATAAAAGCCTTTTGTCAGTGAAACGGTCACCCCTGCAGACCCTGGCCTGGCAGCACAGGCGGTGCAAAGGTGCTGAAAGACACATACAGAGCAGGGTCCCCAACCCCTGGGCTGCAGACTGGCACCGGTCCATGGCCTGTTAGGAACTGGGACCCACAGGTGGGTGGCAGGTGAGCAAACATGACTGCCTGAGCACTGCCTCCTGATACTCAGAGGGCTCGCTTGCCTGTATCATTAGATTCTTATAGGCAAGTGAGCCCTATTGTGAATTGGGCATGTGAGGGATCCAGGTTGAAAATCTAGTTTTGGCCGGGCGCGGTGGCTCACGCCTGTAATCCCAGTACTTTGGGAGGCCGAGGCGGGTGGATCACGAGGTCAAGAGATCGAGACCATCCTGGTCAACATGGTGAAACCCTGTCTCTACTAAAAATACAAAAAATCAGCTGGGCATGGTGGCGCATGCCTGTAGTCCCAGCTACTCAGGAGGCTGAGGCAGGAGAATTGTCTGAACCCAGGACGCGGAGGTTGCGGTAAGCTGAGATCGCGCCATTGCACTCCAGCCTGGGTAACAAGAGTGAAACTCCGTCTCAAAAAAAAAAAAAAAGAAAATCTAGTTTTACCATGAAACCATCCCCCATCTGTGGAAAAACTGTCTTCCATGAAACTGGTCCCTGGTGACAAAAAGGATGGGGACCACTGATGTAGAGGTCCCAAGGTCTCTACAAAGCCTGCAGTGAAACAACTTTTTTGAGCACATACTTTAGATTATGCACTGTGCCGAACCCTAATACACTAACTCACTTAATCCTCACAACACAATTAACTAACCCATTCAACAAATATCTACTGAGTACCTGCTAGGTACAATGCTTTCTGCTAGGTGCTGGGTAGAGCTCAGTGAGCAAGACGAGACCCTTTGCCCATGAAATTTATTGTCTGGATAGGAACCATTGTTATTGTATTTCAGAGATGAGGCGACTAAGGCATTGTGATGTTTCCTAATTTGCTCAGGTCATTAAATGACAGGACATGGGTTTGAACCCAGGAGATCTGTTTCAGAGTCCAGGATGCTATTTTGTTACCAAATCCTTCCTTTTTTCTTCCCAGCACTACCTATAGACACTGTTGATTGCTTTTTTTAAAAAAAATAAAGATGGGGTCTTGCTCTGTCACCCAGGCTGGAGTGTAGTGGTGCCATCATAGCTCACAGTAACCTCGAACTCATAGGATCAATTGATCCTCCCACCTCAGCCTCCTGAGTAGCTGAGATTACAGGTGTGAGCCACCACGCCTCGCCTGGTTGCCTTTCTAAATGCATCTCGCCTCCCTTGCTGGGAGAAACCCAGTTTATTAGAATGTACACTCCTCTCCTACCTGTGTACTCAGCGAAAGGCCCTTCCCCAGCCCCAGCCCTAGGGGTGAATCTTAAGTTTAAACTAATCTTGGTAATGCCCTTCCCTTTGCCAGGGATTGGCGTAGGCCCAGATATGTGACAATCTGACCAAGAGACATGTGAGGAAGCCCGTTGGGAGGGTCTCAGGAGAAAGTTTTCTTATGCTGCTCTAAGTTGTTGAGATACTTGGAACTGTGGTAGCCAACTGGGACCCACAGGGGACCAGCTGGGCCCCTGCATGAACTTCTGAGCTCCAGGTTTGCTGTTATGTGAAGTAACAGATATTCTTACCCCGTAAGATATTCTGGGTTGCTTTTCTGGGTTTTTTTTGCAGCTGAAAACTACCTAACATAAGCTAGCTCCAGCCTGTCATGCCACACTAGCCCTTACTTCCAGTCTACTACATACACCGTGCCACTCTGTTCGCTCTCATTCATAGCTTCCCTTGAGATGTCCATTTTTGACGGACTTATTTCTCTCATATATTATCTTGGCTTTTAAGTGTTGTGGCATGTTTCTCTAAGTTATAAACTCTGAAGGGAGTGAGCATGCCTTACATTTTGTTATATTTTTCATGGTACCATCATCAATGTGGAGGCCACAGAAGAACTTAATATATAGTGGCTTATCTTTTTTGCACATTCCAGGATATTATTTGCTGCCCTGGAGGGCAAAAATGAACACATTTCCATGTTCAACAAAGAGTAAAACAGGAGTCAACAGGTTGCAGCTGCGGGCCTGAGTGAGTAAGAATGTCAGGCATCTCTCTCAACAGTGGCTTAGATTCAGCAGTGGTTTGCATCAGCTCCTACTGCCTCCCATGTGCCTTGCTCAGGGCTAGATGCTGGGGAAGCAGATGCAAATCACTGCTTGCTATAAGCCAAGGAACTTCCATGCTCATCTACTGTCTTGTGTTCATTCTCATAAGAACCCTTTGGGGTAGGAGCCATCAGTACTAGTTTAGATGGGCAAGCAAAGGCGGAGTGACTTAACCAGATCAAGCAGCTGTTAAGCCCAGGTTTTTCAGTTCCTGAATTGTGTTCACAGGGCTTCCTACAATTTCCCCATTTCCTTTTTCCTATTAAGCAGGTGATCACCTTTTATTCATTGGCTCAGGTGAGGGACATAGCAGAGCATAATACAGAAATACAGTCATGCATTGTTTAATAACAGATACTCGCTTAATGACAGAGATGCAGAGAAATACATCGTTAGGTAGTTTCATCCTGCAAACATCAGAGTATAGTTACACAAACTTCGATGGTATAAGCCTACTACACACCTAGGTTATACAGTGTAGCCTACTGCTCCTAGGCTACAAACATGCACAGCATGTTACTGTACTGCATACTGTAGGCAGTTGGGACACAAAGGTATGCATTTGTGTAACTGAACATGTTTAGGCTTCGGGCAGTGGCTCACACCTGTAATACCAGAGCTTTGGAAGGCCAAGGTAGGAGGACCCCTTGAGTTCAGGAGTTTGAGACCAGCCTGGGCAACATAGTGAGATAATGTCTCTAATTTAAAAAAAAAGAAAATTAGCCAGATGTGGTAGCATCCACCTATAGTCCCACCTACTTGGTAGGCTGAGGTGGAAGAATTGCTTGAGCCCAGAAGATCAAGCTGCAGTGAACTATGATCATGTCACCACACTCCAGCCTGCAACAGAGTGAGACTCTGTCTCAAAAAATAATAAAAATAAACATATTTAAACATAGAAAAGGTACATAAAAATTACGCTATTATAATCTCATGGGACCACGGTCAGATATGTGGTTCACTGTTGACCACAACATTGTTGTGTGGCTAGATGCTGTAGCAACAAGAGAGTCTCAGGAAGAGACTAGATGCTTTAAATGGCATCAGTAGGCCATGTCCCCTAAGCTAGAAAGCCATTTCTCCTGGTTGCGGAGAGGAAGACTGAGAGGCACCTAAGTGGCTGGTGGGCAGCAAGACCCTGCCTGGTACCTCAGAGCAAACAGGACCCAAGACAGCCTTTTAAAGATCTCTGTGCTCTGAACATGGCACAGAAGCAGCCCAGTTGCAAGCCAGAGGTCCTTTGGGGAATGGCCTTGTGGACTGAGAATGGGGACTGGATGGACTTTCCTGATACCTTGGTATTTGGCTGATCTTAAGGACTATCTCTTTAAGCATAAATATTTGGTTTCCTGAAACTTATCCCAATAGAAACAACAAAGCTTCCCTTATCTTTAAGTTACAGAATACCACATTTCTTTCCCTCACTTTTATTATATTAAACGTTTAGCTATACTATATATATTAAGTCAAAAGATAGAAAGGCTGAGACCAACCAGCTGAGATCTCAAATTACTTGAGATTTCCAGAGAACTGCAGACCATTAAACATTAGAACTAAATTAATACAAACATCTACAAGTATGTGTACTTAAAGCTTCAGTTCTCAATACTCTGTCAAGTAGGCCCTTCGGTTATCCTCATTTCATAGATGACACTGACTCAGAGAGGTTAAGTAACGTATCCAGTGCTACACAGCTAGGATTCAGATCCAAATATTCTGGCTAAAGACAGAATTACTAGCCACCATGGTAGTGTCTGGTTCGGTACCATAGGAAGAGTCATCGAATGCTGAGAAGGTTCTAAGCAGACCTTGGGCCTATAAAGTTGACCCCTTACAATGTGAGCACTATATTGAAGTCCTAACTAGGGCATAAAAAGAGAACTTGCCCCCAACAAACTCATCTGAGTTGGAGAGGTAAGGCCATACACATAGACAAGTCCAAGGCAATTTATAATAAAATGTTGCAGAGGAATGGTACAGGGAGGAGCTATGCTGCTGCCCCCAACGGCCTATACCCCAGAACCTCGACCACTGGTCCATGTAGTAGGATATTGAACATGCCAGAGTCCTGAGCGATGGCTTTTATATCTATTCAGTGATGGGTACACTTGACTTGAAATGTCCCTCCTGGCAATGCTAGTTAGCTTTTGTCTATTCTGCCTCGCTCATATTACTCCCAGCCTGACCTCCTTGACTCGCTGGGACTCTGGATTCACTGCACGCTCATTCACCCTTAGCTATTGTTTCCTTGAATGAGACAGTATCACCGAAGCTTCATGCATTTCATCTTTTTAAATTGTGTTATCACTTTGTTCTAGTGATACTAGATTTTTCATTTTTGTTTAAAATGAAAAAGGAAACAAATAAAACCCAGGTGCGGCTCATGCCTGTAGTCCCAGCATTTTGGGAGGCAAAGGTGTTCAAACTGCTTGAGCTCAGGAGTTTGAGACCAGCTTGGGCAACATGGTGAAACCCCATCTCTTAGGTGGAAAAAAAACCAGCAAGGCTTTATATATATATATACACACACACACAGAGTTTCACTCTTGTTGCCCAGGATGGAGTGCAGTGGTGCGATCTCAGCTCACCACAAACTTCGCCTCCCGGGTTCAAGCAATTCTCCTGCCTCAGCCTCCCAAGTAGCTGGGATTACAGGCATGCACCACCAGGCTCAGCTAATGTTGTAATTTTAGTAGAGACGGGGTTTCTCCATGTTGGTCAGGCTGGTCTTGAACTTCTGACCTCATGTGATCTGCCCACCTCAGCCTCCCAAAGTGCTGGGATTACAGGCGTGAGCCACTGCGCCTGGCCAGCTAGGCTTTAAAATGCCAAAAACTAAACATTTAAAAAGAAAACAAAATACATATCTTTTGTCCACAGATTTTAATTGGTATTTATTTTTATGAAATGCCATCCTCACTTTAAGATTGAAGTAATTTAATAGGAAATACAGTACACATTTCAGTGGAACATACCTGAGAAAATAACATTTAATTTAAAAAGGAGTAAACAAGATGAAGTGTATTGCAATGTAAGGTGAGCAGTCAATTATTACATGTTAAAGAAACATGTATAAAGTGAAATACTAAAAATGATAGTGAGATTACACTTTCAGCTGTATCTACAGGCTCACTCAAATTTCTTCCCTGTCACCAAGGCTCCAATATAACTACTTTCTGAACTTGTGGCTGCTACTTTCCAATATTTTAATTCACTACTTATTTTTAAGAACCATGTGCTCATTTCTGGGAGTATACAAAATTAATAGAGACATAGTTCCCTACTCACAAGGGGCTTAAAAACTAGCAGTTTGATGGGACAACCAGTCTCCGATGGAAAGGCTAACGTGAATTTACAGAACAATAGTGCTCAGAAGCCAAAGGTTTGCTACACAAGCCTCTAAAGAGCAAGATTATTGGAAGTAATATGCTTTGATGGAAAAAAAAAAAGCACATGTCGGGCTGGGCATGGTGGCTCATGCCTGTAATCCCAGCACTTTGGGAGGCTGAGGTGGGCAAATTACCTGAGGTCAGGAATTCGAGACCAGCCTGATCAACATGGAGAAACCCTGTCTCTACTAAAAATATAAAATTAGCCAGGTGTGATAGCGCATGCCTGTAATCCCAGCTACTTGGGAGTCTGAGGCTGAGGTTGTGGTGAGCCGAGATCGTGCCATTACACTTGAGCCTGGGCAACAAGAGCAAAACTCTATCTCAAAAAAAAAATGTCCGTGTCTATAGATGTTTATCCTAAGTTCATCACTTTTTGTTCTTTTCTTAAACATATAACTTTGTGGAAACTCAAGTTTTTATATGAAAGCCATAAAAAAATATATTGTTTTGAAAATAGTTGGATTTTATGTAATTTGGTATCTTGTTCACAGACACAGGAAGTTGTAATAGTAAGACGGTAATTTTACAAAGCATATCTCTAATAGAACATTAAACATTTAAACATGAATGAATTTTTATATACTAAAAATAAAAGCTCATATTATCATCAATGATTTAAAATTAGTTTTACTCTCATTTGAATTCCATATCAACCTTGCTTTCATATTTAGATAATAAAGCTTTCCAAATGTTCGTTTTTTAAAAAACAAACACTTAAAAGGCTTTTTATAACATATAGGAGGGAAAAGATGACAAAAACATGGCCTATAATTTCTTAGCCTAGATTAACTCAGTACTTTTTTTAAAAAAAGCAATTCATATACATGGTCAGAAAATTCAAAATGCTTATAAACATACAAATTAAAAAGAAAAAGCTTTCATTCTTTCCTCTCCCATACACTCTCCCCACCAAAGGCAATCACTTTTTCCCCACAGCTTTTTTCCCTACGTAGGCTGAAAATGTCTGTCTAGCTCAGGTTCTGCTCTCTTCAAGGGCTCATGGCAAATTGGAAGAACATTCCCTGCCAATGACGGGGTACCCTGAAGCCTAGAGATGTTCTGCCAGCTCCTCTGTACTAGTTCCAGGACTACTTTTCTGGGGTCTGTCATGTGGATTATCCCTCTGGAGACTGACGAGCCTTAGAAGCAGAGAAGACAAGTATTAGGATCAGAGTTTTCTCTGAGCCCCTGTGTCAATGTTTTTGTGAGATAAATTCTTAGAAAAATTTCTCAGCTAAAGGTAGTATTTAAGTGAATTTTGCCAAATGAACTTCTAATAATGTGCCAGTTTGTATCCCAACTAATATATGAGTACCTGTTTCTTATCATCTTTACAAATACCATTTTCCACCATTTACAGTGAAAGATGACAATTTCTCAATGATTTTGCATTTAATTAGGAATAAACATCTCATGTATGTGAGCCATTAAAATGTTTTAGTATATTGGTCATGCTCTTCGCCTATTTCTTTTGGTTTTCAATTTTTTCAAGAGTTTTTTGCACTTTAGGTAAAATAGTTTCACTCATTCAGGCACTGTTCTAGACAGTGTAGTCAAACAGAAAACAAAACAAAAATCCCTGCCCTCAAGGAATTTAAATTCTTGTAGAGAGATGAAGGAAAAAAATCCTATGTACACACACAGACACACACACATGCACACACACATGCACACCCACGCATGAGGTGGTGACAGGTGCTACAGAAAACAAAGGAGGGTAAAAGGGATAGAAAGTGACGGCATTGTGTGTGGGATGGGATGCTGTTTTGTACAGTGTACAGAGTGGTCAGGGACTGCCTCACTGATAGAGTGGAGATTTGAGAAGGCACCTACCTGAAAGAAAGGAAATAATTTGCACAAAGATCAAGGAAAAAAACATTTCAGGCAGAAATGTTTTTTCTGCCAAAAAACATCTGGCCTTTAAAGCCAAAAGGCTTCAAGGAGAGGGAGAGGGAAATTAGTTGGCACATTTCAGAAGTAGCAAGGAGGCAGACAGACTACAGCAGTGTGGGTGAGGAAGAAGGGAGTCAGGGAAGAGGTCAGAGAAAGTGGGGTCAGATAGGGTAGGGTCTTATAGGCCATAGTAAAGTCTTTGGAGGGTTCTGATTTATCTGAAGGTGGATAGGAACAGAGATGAGTCATAAGGCCAGATGAAAGTGAATGCAAGCCTGGGCAACACAGCAGGACTCTTTGTCTCTACTAAAAATTTTAAAAATTAGACAGGAGTGGTGGTGTGTACCAACAGTCCCAGCTACTTGGGAGGCCTGAAACCAGGAGACTGATCTCACCACTACACTGCAGCCCAAGCGACAGAGCAAGATCTGACTCGAAGAAAAAAAAGATGTAAATATTTGTTGCCAGTAAATTTTAACTTTATGGTGTTTTAATTTTTTTTTTGCAGGGAAGGACAGGTGGCCATGCTATATTTTTTAACGGCTATAGTAATAGCAATCTTCTTATTTATATCTTGCTTTTATGTCACACAGGCAAAAGATTACAAAATGATCTATTACATTGTATTTTGGTTAAAACTTCTGATTTCTCTGAAATCATTTTGGGGATAAGCAGTGAAATAGGCAAGATCAATGCATAAGGCCACACAATTTACTTGCTGCACAAGGGTACCAGGCTGAGGGAGTAAGTGGGGACTGAAATTGAGTCAGGCAATGGCACACTGGGAGGTACTGAATCCTAGAGGAAGGGGTCTTTTCTAACTTGCACAAAGGTGCTATATGAACTACTGGTGGCACTGGAGATAGAGTTCAAGCTTTAATCCATTGTGAGTTTTTTGTTTTGTTTTGTTTTCATTTTTTGTTTTTGAGACAGAGTTTCACTCTTGTTGTCTAGGCTGGAGTACAATGGCATGATCTTGGCTAAGTGCAACCTCCACCTCCTGGGTTCAAGTGATTCTCCTGCTTCAGCCTCCCGAGTAGCTGGGATTACAGGCATGAGCCACCACAACCAATTAATTTTGTATTTTTAGTAGAGAAGGGATTTCATGATGTTTCCCTGGCTGGTCACAAACTCCTGACCTCAGGTGATCCACCCACCTCAGCCTCCCAAAGTGCTGATTACAGGCGTGAGCCACCACACGCCTAATCCATCTTATTTATTTATTTATTTAAGATGGAGTCTCACTCTGTCACCCCGTCTGGAGTGCAGTAGTGCAATCTCAGCTCACTGCAACCTCTGCCTCCCGGGTTCAAGTGATTCTCCAGCCTCAGCCTCCTGAGTAGCTTCGACTACAAGCACACGCCACCACACCCAGCTAATTTTGGTATTTTTAGTAGAGACAGAGTTTCACCATGTTGGCCAAGATGGTCCCCATCTCTTGACCTCATGATCCGACTGCCTCGGCCTCCCAAAGTGTTAGGATTACAGGCGTGAACCACTGCACCCGGTCCCTAATCCGCTGTTTTAATACCAGTTATTTAATAATCTTTTCACCTACTGACTTAAAATGCCACCTTTGACATACTAAATATTCATTGCTTCTTACATCTTTGGTAGAACCAAGGATTACATTAAGGTAGAAGTTTACCATATTAAAAAAAATTTTTTTTAATGCATTCTCCTCACTAGGAAAACCTTAATTTTAGGAGCCAAATTAGAAGGAAATTTTAGAATATTAGAAAGAACTGGTGCAGCTGGAAGAATTCCTCCTTTTCAGATGCAACAGAAAAGCACCTCTTTGCTGTCCTTGCTTAAAGCCACCAGTGAGTTACTTCCAAGAACCTTGTGCTAACCTGAAAGGCTTTCTTATCTGCATTGAGATAATAGCTCAACCAACAGTCTGAAGTCCTACTGCTCCAGGAAAATCTTTTTATTTCCAGATTCAGGTTTGGCTTCAGTAAGAGCACTCTGACTTGGCGGAAGTTTTCTTACACTACTGCCATAGGAGGATAAAGGCTCTAACAGTGCAGTAAGATTGGCGGATGTAACAACACTGTGAATGGTGACATGCTATATGTTATGTGGTCTGTTTTCAAACAAAAGTAAAACTCCTGTCTTTTCAGCTGTCCCCCACTACCCCATCAGGTCCATCACTATACTATTACTGCCTTAGTGAGACAAGAAATAAAATCCATTTGAAACTTCTGCCAAAAAGGAAAGGCCTCCTTCTTCCAAGACAAACAAGCATATAATATAAGGGAAATGGAAAGGATTTCACTTTGTAGTTTCATGCTTATGCAAACAGAAAACCTAAGACACTGTAAGTCCTAATTGGTCAGTTACCATTTTCTCCTCTCTACAAAGAAGGGCTGGGGTTGGAGGAGACTGGAATGGAAGGAGGGGTGGTAAAACAGATACAAGTTCTCTAACAAAGTAGCTTCCTCAGATTCCCCTCCCTTTCCTCACAGCCTACTTTCAGAAACAAAGCTTTATTTACACAGCAGCCTGCTGTCAAGCTTGCTAAAGAATTCACTAGATAGTAGCTAAGCCTATAATAAGAAGGAATCTAAATTTACTGTCCAGTCTCAGAGAAATAACTTCATGTGTCAACACAATGAACCAAGAAATGAGGAGAGCAGAGAGGAGAGCGGCTTATATAAAAGATACAGATATATCATTTTACATCATCAGTAGGAGAAGCAAATGTGAGAATGTTTGGAGAGCTGTATTTTAGTTAAGAGCAAATATTTCTAAGTTGATTATCTTTCAGATCCAAGTCATGCTGCATTGCTTCAACTATATATGCTTAAATATTTTTAGTTAAGACATACATAGGATTTTCTGCTTTCCAGAAATCTTAGGGCAGGAACAGTGACTTTTTACTAGAGTAAAAAAAATAAGGCACTAGCATGGAGGAACATTAGATAATTTTGATATTTAGGATATGAAATAATTAGATAATTTTCTTTCTTTTTTTGAGAGGCCAGGTCTTGCTCTGTCGCCCAGGCTGCAGTGCAATGGTGCAATCATAGCTCACTAAACCTTGAACTCCCAGGCTCAAGCAATCCTTTTGCCTCAGATTCCCAAGTAGCTAGGACTACAGGCATGTGGCACTGCACCTAACTAATTTATTTTTATTTTTATTTTTTGTAGAGATGGGGCTCACTTTGTTGCCCAGGCAGCGCTCAAACTCCTGGCCTCACGTGAATCTCCCTCCTTGGCCTCCCAAAGTGCTGGGATTACGGGTGTGAGTCATGGTGCCTAGCTAATAATTGGATGATTTTCATTGCCTTTTTCTACCAATTTTCTTCCCTATCCTTGAGGCCAGGTGTAATTCATGCTTCTCTTTGGGAGTCCAACTTTATCTAGGCCTTCACTCCCAAATTATTTCATGCTTCAAACTTATCTTTTTATTCTGACCTCCTGCTTCCTTAAATCTTTCAAATAAAATTTCCTTTTATTCCTTCACTGACCCTTGCCCCCTCCAAGTCATTCTGCATGTAATAGAATGTTGATTATTCCATTTCTGAAAGGTTGCTAAACCCTGTTTAACACGTTTGCTTTTACTTTCTAACAGTCACATTCCTAATCAAGAGACCCAGTAGCAGTGCCACTAGATTATATAAATAGACCAAGGAGCTTGGTGGATAAAAGTGAAAGCATTAGGGCTGGGCATGGTGGCTCACGCCTGTAATCCCAGCACTTTGAGAGGCTGAGGTGGGCAGATAACTTGAGCCCAGGAGTTTAAGACCAACCTGGACAAAGTGGTGAAACCCCATCTTTACAAAAATGCAAAAAATTAGCCAGGTGTGCTTCCAGGCGTACTTGGGAGGCTGAGGTGGGAGAATTGCCAGGGCCTGGGAAGTCAAGGCTAGATAGCCTGGGCAACAGAGGAGACCTTGTCTCCAAAAAAAAGTGAAAACATTAAAACATAAGCCACAAATACAATCATGCCACTTGAAATTTAAGGAAATTTGGTCTTATGCATATCATCTTACCTTCTTTTCAGTCTAGACCACTTATTGGAAGGTCGGACACACCTTAAGAAATAGTTGGCTATTCTGTCTCGTTATTATCCTAACAGTGCTAAGTCTAGGATATATTAATTTCCATGGCAAAATGGCTCCTCTCTGCAAAATTAAGCCATTTATTACTTTAGTTTGCAAAAAGTACATGACATGTTAGAAGCACAAATTTGACAGATACTATTTTATTATTTACAAAATACATAGTGATCATAAGAGAACAGTTTACAAATTACAAGTGAGAAAAGTACAGGGAAAAGGAGACAAATGGGTTAAATAACAAGGTAACCATTTGTAATGAGCCTGTTTAGAATAAAATAGTTCTCTTTAAAAGTTAGACAAAGCCATGAGTAAGTATATTGCTATGTAAAAATATGTCAGTTACTTCGAAATACACCTCTACCAAAAAGTAGAAAAGCATTGGTAGTGCATCTAAATGTGTCCCAAATTAAATTACAGCATGTACAGTTTCAGTGTTTCACAATGCAACCATGGTTCTGAGGCAGGAATTTATGAGAGGTGATTGCCTAGCTCACTGAGAGAGCAAAGCCCCAGGACTAGTTAACTTCCCTACCTTCCATAAGGCTTTGTTCAGGTGACTTTGGAACGTGGTGTCAAAAACCCCATTCATTTCTGCTGCAAGCTCCCTCAGAACAGACACTGTGGCCTCATCATTGACATTCAGAATCCGCACAAAGAATTTATTCCATAATTCACCATCTTTTAGCCTAAAAATATATAAAACCATTTCCATCAAGATTAGGCATATGAAAATTATAATTCCTTTTGTCTTTAACTCAGTGGTACATTTATGCACCAAAATGGTTTAAGGTAATCCCTAGAACTCCAGGGTTAGAGATCATTCAGACAGTCCTTTGAAAGCCCAGGGAAGAACTACAAAAAAGGGCTACCATAGTGGGAAACACCAAGATACAATGCACATAAAGGGAAAGAAGTTCTCTCATCCCAATCTATAAATTTCCTCTGTGTACTAATACATAGCACTTTTCTTCTACAAATAGAAGAAAAAGAAATTTTATTTCCTCTAACCTTCATAGACTCTAGGTCATTAAAAAGACTACAGCTCCTTCCTCCCACCCCAGTAGCTGATCATCTTTACAATTCTCTGAGAATCCTAAGCTTAACTACAGTAGCTATTGCTTAATATGTCTGTACCTTTGCTTATTACTATTTTCTTTTGATCAGAGAAACTTCTCTTATTATATAAGGCAGGACTGTTAAGAAACCCCAAGTGACCCCACTTGTTTCTGCTTGTGTTAGTCAGAACTGCCTGGATGATAGCCAAGTGGACATGCCTGTATCTATCCTATATGTCTTACACTGTATTTCAAGCCTGTTTTAAAAGTACATGTAAGAGACAACACTGGCCAAGTTCTGAATTAAATAAAGAGGAAAATACAATTCAATTATTCAAAGAGGAAAAAGGAGAAGAGGCATTAAATCTTCAGCAATGTTTTTTTTTTAAACTTTAGAATATAAAAATAAGTGACAGACTGGCAAACTTATGCTGGGAAGTTATTTGCTAAGATAAGCTAAAGTAGAACATAGATACTTATTAAGGTAGGGGTGTGTGTGTGTGTTTTGAAATGGAGTCTCACTCTGCCACCCAGGCTGGAGTGCAGTGATGTGAGCTCAGCTCACTGCAACCTCTGCCTCCGGGTTCAAGTGATTCTCATGCCTCAGCTTCCCAAGCAGCTAGGATTACAGGCATGTGCCCTGCTAAGTTTCTTGTATTTTTAGTATAGATGGGGTTTCACCATGTTGGCTAGGCTGGTCTCAAACTCCTGACCTCAGGTGATCTGCTGACCTCAGCCTCCCAAAGTGCTGGGGTTACAGGTGTGAGCCACCATACCCAGCCAACTTAATAAGTTCTATGAGCAGGCTTGAGGAAGTAGTAAGGTTCTGAGACCAAGCAGCTTTTATTAAGAGATCATTTACTTCTTCACCAGGAGACTCAGTCCTCTTGTTTGGTTCTACCAACTTATTAAATAAATAATAGCCTAAAATTAGCATACAGTTTGGAAATATAAGTCTTTTCAAGAGATGCTTATTAACTTCTGGTAATAATCACTATTGAAAAGGAATTTAAGGCTAATACCAATTGGTTAGAAAATTATTCTCATGAATTGTTTCTGTTCACATATCTAAACAGAGAAGTTTCCATACTATAGCTGTAGTCTGTAAGATACAGCTAGGTTCAGAACGATGTCTTGAGGTCTGTATAGTTTTGAGTCTTATTTTTAACAAGCAGTTCCTTTATCCTGCACAAGATGCTCTGCTGATATTCTAATGAAAGCTGGCTGAAACTACTAAAATCATGGCATTTGGATTAAAAAATTAAGGCTGCCAAAGCAGAGACTGCACCTAAGAGAATGAAAACGGCAGAGAGCCTGAAATTCACCAATACTTACTCAGAAATATTTTGGCTAAGTTTCCAGAAGGACCCATCCCAGAAGACCTGTAGGTGTTCCTTGAACAATAGTAAATGTGCTAAATCTGCTATACCAAACAGGTCTACCTGAAATCACAAAAAGCACCATCAGCTGAAATAATTCTCTGTCTCTACCATGGCAGCTTATTTCGGTAGGAAGTTGAAAGGTATTACAGCGTTTAATTAAGTATATTTTACGACATAATTTTAGTAGACTGTTCCTTACCCTTACAGTAAAGGGAGAAGCTCTCCAAAGAAGTGAATAGAGCCAACTCTAGGAATTATCCTTAATAACAAAAGATGAAATATTTGGACTATCACATTCAAATTTGTAGACCTACTGACTTTGCAAGAACTCCAGCTGTGATCTAAATGGGGTCCACACAATTAGTTCAGGTTCATACTACTATTCAATCAGCAAATGTCTTGTGTCTCAAGCTGAGGTAGGAGGAATTTCTGCATATAATGCCACCATACAAAAGACTTTAATTTGCAATAATGTCCTCTTTATACACATTACTTCATTTACTCCTCACAACAATTCTGGCAAACATATAGCAGAGACTGTTATCCCTATTTTGCAGAGATCATAGAAAATGACTTACAAAGGATCACAAGGGTGGTGAGCAGTAGGAATGGCCCTGGTACTTAGGTTACTGAGTTAGTCATGTGTTTGCATGTGTATGTGTATATTCTTCAGTGCTGTAACACAAAAATGTTACATTTTGCTTGACTTGGTGATATTTGAAAACTAGGTCATCTATTCTAGGAGAGTCAGTATCAGTAAACACTAGCTTTTTTAGCTTGTCTAGGTAATAAAGGGATTAAGTAACCCTCTCCATATTTGCTCAGGCTTGTTTTACACTTACCTGGTAGGGAGAAGAACAGTTAGCCAGGATCTTTTGTCCTTCCAGGATCTGTACGGTCCGAAAGCCGCTGAGGGTGAAAACATCTAGTTGCAACCTAAGGTCAACACTGTAGGAAAAGTCCACTATCTTCAAAGCTTGATTGTTCCTGTTACAATCATAGGGATCGTGGATTCTGAGCCCAGATTTAAGAGAAGGAGATAATAAAAACAGGCCATGAACAAAGGCTTTCGGACGGTTCAGATCCTGGAAGGACAAAAAAAAAAAAGGTACATCTTAGCTATGCCAATAACTCCCTCCAGTGGTTAATTTTGAAAATGCACCGGTAAGACTCAGCAGAGGCAGTGTCCACTCAATAGGGAAGGAATGTCACCAGTTTGGTCCCACATTATATTTCAATCACGGTGCATGGCCAACATTAAACATTTATCAAGCTTCCATATTATATAAAGTAAGTATGGAAGCAGAGCACATGCTTTTTCCCTGTACTGTACACATTAACACATACAATTGCAACGATTTATACACTGACAGGAATTATAATGGAGGAAATTAAACTTTTATAGGTGTCATAGCCTTTCTTGTTTACTAGATAAGCTTTCCAAGTTTTGTTCAGATTCTTCCTTCTAGAGTTTAATGGAAAACAATACAAGTCTGTTTTACAAAGTCTGATCTATATTGTAAAATTTCCTGTAAAACACCATAGTTTATCTTACTCTTATTTGTAATTCCAATTCTTATTTACTAAAAAAAAAATTCATAATACTAATTAATTATTGATCAATTCTGTTTTCCTTGGGTTTATCTATCCCATGTAATAAAGCTATTCTCCACAGGAACCGTTTATAAATGGAAAGAGTGGGTTTTCATGTGTTACTTTTGTCTCAGTTTTTCTCAATTAGTTCCCTCAAACTCCTGACTGACATTGGTGCAGTTTCTATATTCCTAAATACAGGGTTTAACTACTCCAATTATATAACTCCACAGCACAGAATGATCTATGTATTACTTTAAAATTGACAATTTCTCCCATTTTTCTTTAGTGTAAGATCCAACCGTTTTTGACCACGATAAAACTATACTATAATTTAAAACATATATATATATATTATATGTGTGTATTTTATTATTATTATTATTTTTTTTTTGAGATGGAGTCCCGCTCTGTAGCCCAGGCTGGAGTGCAGTGGCGTGATCTCAGCTCACTGCAACCTCCACCTCCCAGGTCCCAATTCAAGCAATTCTCTTACCTTAGCCTCCCAAGTAGCTGGGATTACAGGCATGAGCCACCATCCCCAGCTAATTTTTGTATTTTTTAGTAGAGACGGGGGCGGGGGGGTTCACCATGTTGGCCAGGCTGGTCTTGAACTCCTGACTTAGTGATCCACCCACGCTGGCCTCCCAAAGTGCCAGATATATAGGCATGAGCCTCTGCGCCTGGCCATGTTTTGTTTCTTAGACAAGGTCACACTGTCACTGAGGGTGGAATACAGTGGCATGATCTTGGCTCACTGCATTCTGCCTCCTGGGTTCAAGCGATCCTCCCACCTTAGCCTCCTGAGTAGCTGGGACTACAGGCATGCACCACCATGCTTGGCTAATTTTTAAATTTTTTTGTAGAGATGAGGTCTCACTATATTGCCCAGGCTGGTCTTAACTCCTAGGCTCAAGTGATCTGCCTTGGTCTCTCAAAGTGCTGGGATTATAGATTTGAGTCACTGTGCCCAGTGTAATTGTAAAATATTTATATAACTTGGGAGACACAGGTAAAAGTTTTCATAGATTAATCAAAAGAAACATGCATGAAGGTCTCTTAGCCCTCTAATCAGCTACGAACTCACCGTTACTTTGGGAAGGATATTCCATTTTTCGGATCTCATTTTCCCTAACAAACACGTAGAAACTAAGGTAAGCAACTAAACTAAGCAATTTCAAAAGGTTCTTTCTGGCTTTAATTTTATTTTTGTAGAGACGAAGTCTTGCTATGTTGACTAGGCTGGTCTTGAACTCCCTCAAGAGATCTTCCTGTCTTTGCCTCCCAAAGTGCTGGGATTGCAGATGTGGGCCACTACGTCCAGCTCTTTCTGGCTTTTTTTTTTTTTTTTTTTTTTGAGATGAATTCGCTCTTGTTGCCCAGGCTGGAATGCAATGGCGCAATTTCAGCTCACCACAACCTCCTCCTCCTGGGTTCAAGCAATTCTCCTGCCTCAGCCTCCCAAATCCTGGGATTACAGGCATGCGCCACTATGCCCAGCTAATTTTGAATTTTTAGTAGAGACAGGGTTTCTCCATATTGGTCAGGCTGGTCTCAAACTCACGACCGCAGGTGATTCACCTGTCTCAGCCTCCCAAAGTGCTGGGATTACAGGTGTGAGCCACCATATGCCTGGTCCCTTTCTGGCTTTTAATTCCTTATGAATCTATGTGAAATTTCTGATGAAATTTGATAAATAGTGAAAAAGTAAAAAGCACTGTCTCTTTGAAACTATGTACTTTCCTGGAGTGTCTGGTGGCCGAGAGAAGGGCTATCATATTCCATAGACCACAAATTCCCAATTCTAAAAGGCTTAGAAAATACCTCTGTTTCCAATTTCCATAGCCCTGGGAATATCAGCACTGTCATTTTAATGTTGTGAAGTAGAGTGAAAATATACCAGGGGTTCTCATATTTGGAAATTTGGGGGAATTTTTAGTTGTTACAGCGGCTTAGGGGATTGCTACTTGCACTTAATTGGGTGGCTGGGGGAATAGGAATATAAAACATTCTGCATTGCTTGGAACATGCCTGCACAAAGAATTGTTTCATCCAAAATACCTTTGGTGCCCTGGATGAGAAATGCTGCTACATTATGTCTGAGAAAGCCTTTGACTGCTATCTCAGAGAGAAGGTAGGATTCTCTAGTTCTTTTGGTTACAATCACAGGAATACATTGAGGGTTCTTTTAATTTCCATGCCAACTGTAATTTAGAGTCTAATTCAATCTCTTCTTACAGATTAAGTATTCAGAAGAAATGTAAAGAATGAGTTCAGCGTCCAGCTATTAGTGTATATCAGTGGCCTCAGAAACAAACTTAACGCCTCACGCAAGACATAGGGTGGGGCAGACAAAGCATCTTTTTTTTTTTTTTTTTTTTTTTGAGATGGAATCTTACTCTTGTCGCCCAGGCTGGAGTGCAATGGGGCGATCTCAGCTCATTGCAACCTCTACCTCCAAGGTTCAAGCAATTCTACTGCCTCAGCCTCCCAAATTGTTGGGATCGCAGGTGCCCGCCACCACGCCCAGCTAATTTTTGTACTTTTAGTAGAGACAGAGTTTTGCCATGTTGGCCAAGCTGGTCTCAAACTCCTGACCTCAGGTGATCTGCCCGCCTCAGCCTCCCAAAGTGCTAGGGTTACAAGCATGACTCACCTTGCCCAGGTGACAAAACATCTTTAAACAAGGCTGCTTTTACTCAAGTACTGTAATATCAATGATCACTAAAAGAATGTAGTGGTCCTCTAGTCCTTTTCACAAAGCAAATATGTTGGACTGTATTTGCCTAGTTAATGCCTGAATGTTATCTATATTTTCTCAATTCTTAGTATTTAGGCTTCATTTCTTATTTCCTGCTGTGTTCCTTGATATGGCATTTATCGAAAGGCTTTAAAAACAGGCAACTTGGCCAGGCATGGTGATTCACACCTATAATCCCAGCACTTTGGGAGGCTGAGGTAAGCAGATTACTTGAGGCAAGGAGTTTGAGACCAGCGCAGGTAACATGGTGAAACCTCATCTCTACCAAAAATATATAAAAAATTAGCCAGGTGTGGTGGTCCCAGCTTCAAGTGAGGTTGATACAGGAAAACTGCTTGAACCTGGGAGACGGAGGTGGTATTGAGCCGAGATCACGCCACCATACTCCAACCTAGGTGATAGAGTGAGACTCTGCCTCAAAAAAGAAAAAAAAAGTGTCAGCTATCCATGTTTTAAGAGAAAGCTGATAGAATTATAAGAATGAAAAGTACCAACCTGTTTCTGAGAATCAAACTCCTTGGACTCAAGTCACCATGGACTATTTCTGCTTTGTGCAGTTTCTCCACTATTGTCAAAAGGTTATAAATAATCAACACTGTTATTTCATGGGTAATATATTCACTGTGTTGGAGAAGTTCCTAGAAATAGAAGGATAGAAAACTCACTCATTCTCAAGTTTGGCAGATTGTAGTTATACTCAATACTTTGATAACTGATGGATTGTAGTCTTCCTTGTTCTCTACTGGAAGGTAGGCTCCTCTGTAGACTGACTCTAACTCCCAGTTTTAACATACTTTGATCTCCCATAAGATTCTTTGTAAGGATTTAATGACATCGTGATGAATGGCATCAAGAGTGAGCCTGGCCCAAAATAGGCACTTGATAAACGTTTTAAAATACCCTCATTCCAACCATTTTAAAAGAATTCATATTATCATCAAAATCTGTAGCAAACCTTAAGAACAAACCAAAGAATAAAATGACATATTGTGTCTGGGTTTTAAAAATAATCCAGTGAGGGTAGTATAGCTAAACAAGAGTGGCCATGAACTAAAGATTATCATAGATGACTAAGTTCATGGGAATTCATTGTACGATTCTTTTTACTTTTGTTTATGCTTGAAAATTGACAAAAAGTTAAAAGAAAATATCAAAGAGATCTTTGGTCAAAATAACTTGAGAAAAGGATCAATGCTTTTAACTTATAATTGAATTGCTCTATTTTTAGAAGACTGACAGGGATTTTGTTCTAAATTCCTTTGCTAAATGGAGCACACATCTCTTTACTTGAGAACTTTAAATTATGTTTTTAGTATTGCAAACCTGAAGGGTGAAGCAGTTAATATACTGGTGCCAAACAATACAGCCATCTTGATATTGATAACAGCTGCACAAATGATCACACGCCTCATTTAAACGCTCTTTTAACTTGTGGTTGATATAAAAGTCCCATGGGACAGGTTGAAACGATACCTGTAAGACATTATATTTTAAAAATAAGTTCCATTAAAGTCTATGGTTATGGCTGACAGGTTGAAACACATTCCCTCCAGTCCTTCTGATAGATAAATAATAATAAATAGATTTTTTTTAGAGGAATAAATCTATAAAGGAGGAAACAGCAACAAATTCTGGAAAGAGAATCAGCTGGAAAGACAGTAAGAGGAAACAATCCAATTAGAATAAAAACTGATTTTGGCAGTGGAGAAAGCTGAGTTACATTTACACTACAAGGCTATTTCCCTATATTATATAACTGGAAGCACCAATTACCCATGGAAGTGAGGTTGAGGGTAGAGCTAAAACAGGAGTGACTGAATCCCATTTAACATGAAAGTAGGCTCCAGCTTCCCTCTTCTGCTCCCATAGCCTAGCCCAGCAACCACCTCTGCCCTATTCTCGAAGACCAGAAGTTTATTCCCTAGTGAGTATAAAACAGAAGGGTTCTGGACTAGAGGGCACTAGGCACCAGTGAGGGTAGAAATAACATAGAAAAACAGGAAAAAGTGTATATATCAGATGTTAAGATGCACCTGCCTGCCCTTCCGTTCTTCAGACCAGTTTCCTCAGCTTTCAGAAAGCTAGAAGCCAGGCTTATGTGCTCCAGGCAGAAAATTAGAAGTCTCCTCTGACGGAGAAGACCTCTGATCAGCTCAAGAGAAAAGATCTGAAGATTGGAGGATTTTCCAATAAAATGGCCAAGCTAGATCATCCTACATTGAAGTCCACAGCTGTCAAGGTCCTTCCATATACACAGAACTTTCAATTAGCTTTTAGTGTCCCATACCTTAAATATGAATACAGAGCGAAAGACTTGAAGAAAGCCTGTAGTATGAAAGAGATCAAAACAGACAAAAAGAAATAGGAACAAACATCATGAAGGGAGAAAAAATTTTAAATCATTAATTCAGAAAGATAGGGAATATTCTAACTTTGAAATGAAGAGTAGAATGCTACAGAGAAATTCTAATGTAAAAAAAAGCTATTGAAAATTAAATATAGACCAAAGAAATAAAAACCTAGTCAAAAGACCAAAAATATTAAGTTGATAAATTACTCAGAAAGTAAAGTAAAAAGACAAAGAGAATATAGGAGAAAAAAGTTATATTTTTCAAAGATTCTGTCCAAATGGTTGCCATATGCACCTCTAATAAAAGGAATTAGAAAATAAGAGAACAGAGAAAACTGAGGGGTAAAAAAATTTTTCCATTGAAGAAAATTTCTCAGAACTGAGGGAACTAGCCGATTGAAATGGCCACTGAGTGCCTAGTACTTAAGTGACAACAAACTTATGTCAAGGCATGTAACTGTGACATTTCAGAATAGTGGGGACAAGAATAAGATCCTATAAGGATCCACAAAAAGGGAAAAATAACTTCACAGAAAACTTTGAGACTCAGAATGGCAAAAAAAAAAAAAAAAAAAAAAAATCAAAAGCAAAGTTAGATGCCATTTGGTTACAGGCATTTTGATAGAAGCCTGTAACCCAGTTTTTTGGGAGGCCAAGGTGGGAGGATCGCTTGAGCCATGAATTCAAGATCAGCCTAGGCAAGACAAAGAGGCCCCAGTCTCTACAATAAATAATTATCTGGGAGTGGTGGCATGTACCTATAGTCCCAGCTATTCCAGAGGCTGAGGTGGGAGGATTGCTTGAGCCTGGGAGGTTGAGGCTGCAGGGAGCCGTGATCATGGCACTGTACTCCAGCCTGGGTGACAGAGTAAGACCTTGTTAAAAAAGAAATAAAAGAAAAGAGAAGAAGAAGGGGAGGGGGGGAAGAGGGAAGGGAGGGGGAAGGGGAGGGGAGATGAGAGAAAAAAGAAAGAAAAAGAAACTGGGTATCCAATATAAGAAAAAGGTAATGTGAGTATCTAGGATGATAAGTGGAAATTCCAAGGTGATTGTGTGTGGGGTATGTGTGTAAAAGCTAATGTATAACTTGTCCAGATTGGGGCAGACAAGAAAGTATCAGCAGAGATTTCCTCCAAAAATGAAACTGAAAGGATACTTAATATATTTGGGACATATTGAGAGAGATTATTAGGAAGATTTAATGGTACCATGAGGACAGTTATTCCTTCAATCCCTGTTTTTTACAAAGTAACTGGAATTCCAAAGAATCAGTCCCACCTTTATTATGGTTAATTCTGCAGAGTTTCTTGGTGCCACGCAGAATAACTTGTAATCCTCACATATTAGGTATTCTCGTTTAATGCAATAATCCTCATTACCTGTTGAGAAGATTTGATTCTATTTAAAAATCACTGTGAACATATATGGCCCTCTAGCCTTTACCTCCTGGCTGAAAGGATAGAGGCACTGGTATATTGTAGCATCTAGAATACTTTAAAAAATTGTTAACAATTGCGGCCAGGCGTGGTGGCTCATGCCTGTAATCCCAGCACTTTGGGAGTCCAGGGCGTGTGGATCACCTGAGGTTGGGCGTTTAAGACCAACCTGACCAACATGGAGAAACCCCAAATCTACTAAAAAAAATACAAAATTAGCCGGGTGTGGTGGTGGTTATCTGTAATTCTAGCTACCCCAGAGGCTGAGGCAGGAGTATTGCTTGACCCCGGGAAGCACAGGTTGCGGTGAGCCAAGATCGTGCCATTGCACTCTAGCCCGGGCAATGAGAGCAAGACTGTCTCAAACAAACCAAACCAAAACAAAACAACAACAACAAAACAATTGTAAGAGGGGAAGACTTAATTCCTATTTACGAGAACATGAAGTTATCAATGTGTTACCGTCTATATTGCTTTTTTAAAAAATACAATCTAGGGATATTTACAGTGCTCAAGCATCAAGTTTAAATACAAATAATCACTTATTTATATACTGTCATACACCAGAGGACATGCATTCAATGGTACTTACCTAATTCAATTTCCTTCTCAATTTCCAACTTAGGCATTGGTCTGTCTTCTATAAAAAGCTCTGCAGAATCACTTAACTCTGGTAGGGACTTCAGCAGTTGTCTACGATACTGTGAACACCAGGGTGACTGTGTAGGGTTTTCTGCCAGTGGGAGGGAAAGGTGAAAAGATATCACAAAAAAAACCTAATGCTTAAAATGGATATTATAACGGGATAGAGGGAAAAAAAATCAAGATTACACAGTCAGCACTGTTAATTTAATTACCTTCATCCGTCTCAGGTCTTTATGAAACTGTGTTCAGTTTGTACAATCTATTCTAGAAATTTCACAATTTATGGCAACTTCTCTGGGAAAGAAAAACATACAGGCTGGGCACAGTGTCTCCACATATAATCTCAGCACTCTGAGAGGTACAGGTGAGAAGATACTTTGATGCCAGGACTTTGAGACCAGCTTGGCAACATAGCAAAACTTCGCCTCTACAAAAAATACAAAAATTTGCCAAGCATTGCCTAGCTACTCAAGAGGCTGAGGTAGGAGGATCATCTGAGCCCAGTGAG
The DNA here is from genome assembly GCF_009761245.1 of Sapajus apella. NCBI lineage: Eukaryota > Metazoa > Chordata > Mammalia > Primates > Cebidae > Sapajus > Sapajus apella. Next base: position 545,649 of record NW_022437062.1, read on the forward strand.
TTTGAGGCTGCAGTGAGCTGTGATTGTGCCACTGCACTGCATTCTGGGTGACAGAGTGAGACCTTGTCTCGAAAAGAGAAAGTAAGAAAAACATACAGCTCAGTTTGCTGAGACAAACTAGTGTTTACCAGGTGTGGATACAGTGGTATGTATGATCCTACCTGAAGTCTCATTAGTAAGTTCTAGTTTCTCAGGAATTTGAAGACATTTAATGGAGGAGGTGCTTGCAACCGAGGCAGAAGATCCAGAGAAGCCAGAGGAGTGTGTGGCTTCACGGCTATCTTCAATAATTGGGCTAAAAGAATCACAAATAAGTCAATTCTTATAGGAACAATATATATCAACTTTGTTATAATTTCATAAATTCTTAATGTATTAATTTTTTTTTTTTTTTTGAGATGGAGTTTTGCTCTTGTCGCCCAGCCTGGAGTGCAATGGTGTGATCTTGGGTCACTGTGACCTCCATCTCCCGGGTTCAAGCAATTCTCCTGCCTCAGCCTCCCAAGTAGCTGGGATTACAGGCACCTGCCACTATGCCTGGCTAATTTTTCTATTTTTAGAAGAGACAGGGTTTCACCATGTTAACCAGGCTGGTCTCAAACTCCTGACCTCAGGTGATCTGCCAGTCTCAGCCTCCCAAAGTGCTGGGATTACAGGAGTGAGCCAGCACACCTGGCCTTAATAATTTTATAATTTTTAAAATTATAAAAAAGTATAAATTTTATACTTTTGTTTTTAAATACAACTTAATAAAATTTAGGTTTAAATAATTTATAATTTGTTATAAATTTATTTGACAGTCTCATGTTTTTAAACTTTTCATTTTATCTTTGAGACAGGATCTCGCTCTGTCACCCAGGCTGGAGTGCAGTGGTACAATCATGGCTCACTGCAGCCTTGATTTCCTGGGCTCAAGTGATCCTCCCTTACCTCAGCCTCCTGAGTAGCTGAACGGTTGTAAAACAAAAAAGCTAATAGCTGGGACTACTTGGGAGGCTGAGCTGGGAGAATCACTTGAGCCCAGGAAATGGTAGCTGGGTGAGTGGTACCATGCAACCTCAGCCTCCCAAAGTGCTGGGATTACAAGCAAGAGCCACTGCATTCAGCAATAGTTTCATTTTTCAAATCCATTGTTTTTCCAAATCAGAATCTAGGTAACCTCCTCTAAACCTGAAGAACAAGCCATGTCCACCATACACTTCTGGATTTATGCTTTATTTACCTATAGCAAATACCTACTCTATATTGAGAAACACTAACATTGACACTAACTTTCTTCCTCTTTATCCCTCCTCTGGACTTTTTTTCTTCAGTAAGAAAAGGTTGGATACCATCTACCTTTTCTACTATGAGCCAGAAAAATGAAAAAAAGAAAAAAAAGGTTAGGCAAAGAAAAGAGAAACCGAAATCATGCAATGTGAATACATGTTAGCAAATGTGCTTAAAAGCTGATAGGGAAAAGTTTCAAAAAAATTTTTTTTTTGAGTAGAGACGGGGTTTCACCGTGTTGACCAGGCTGGTCTCCAATTCCTGGTCTCAAGTGATCCACCTTGCTCACCCTTCCAAAGTGCCAGGATTACAAATGTGAGCCACCGCACCTGGCCTCTCAAAATGTCACTTTAAAAGCAAAAATCGGCAAATTAAAAAAAGTATTCCTAAAACTGGAATGAGTTTAAATTAGCTGACTTTAAACAAGGCTCAGACCCTGGCTGTAAGCCATTCCCTCATCCATTTCATAATTCATTTCCACCTCTCCATCAAAAGATACTTTTTTAAAAAACACATCTCTAGTTGTCTACTTAAAAATAAGCTGGCTGGGCACAGTGGCTCACTCCTGTAATCCTAGCACTTTGAGAGGCTGAGGCGGGTGGAACACCTGAGGTCAGAAGTTTGAGACCAGCCTTGGCCAACATGGTGAAACCCAGTCTCTACTAAAAATATAAAAATAAGCTGAGCATAGTGGTGCACGCCTATAGTCCCAGCTACTTGGTGGGCTGAGGCAGGAGAATTGCTTGAACCTGGGAGGCAGAGGTTGCAGTGAGCTAAGATCGCACCACTGCACTCCAGCCTGGGTAACAGAGTGAGACTCCATCTCAATGAATAAATATATAAAATTAACATAATTTATCCTACCACTATTATAAACTCAATATTACAGAAAAACTAAATGCCTCCTTTTTGTCAATCATGTATACTTTGCCAACTTTCCTCTATGGTACTATACTTCTCTTGGACTGCTTAGTTTATTCACCATCAAAATTTACTTTTAACCCTCACGTCCAAATCACTAAATCCCACTGACATTTTATCTGAGGCAGCCCTACTCTCATGTAAAGCACTTAGCACAGTACCTGGCAGTTAGTAAGAACTTGATAAATGATTACTGTAACTGGCAAGCAAACACAGAAAGACAGAGCAAACAATCTGGTTTTTAAGACCTGTAAATCCCTTATCACCTCAGTTTCTTGATGCTGAGAGTCTGATTGTAGAGAGTGCCACAAGCTGTCTGCTGGTCTTCAGAGGTCTTTACATCCAGATCCTCTTCCTCTAACAGTCTTTCAGGATCAGAAGGGAGATCCTTCAAGGACATTATCTCATGAAAAGGAGTAGATACAAAATGAGCAGCTCTGGCAAAGTCACAAGTGTCTTCTGGATTAGGACAAATTGTTACATTTCTGAAGCCTGTGATAATGGCATCCTCACTTAAGGGTTCAATTCCTGTAAATTCATCCTGAAATAAAAACCATATAAAGTTTAGCTGGAAAAAAATTTTTTTTTTTTTGAGACAGAGTCTCACTCTGTCACTCAGGCTGGAGTGCAATGGCACAATCTTGGCTCACTGCAACTTCCACCTCCTGGATTCAGGCAATTCTCCTGCCTTAGCCACTCGAATAGCTGGGGTTACAGGCACCTGCCTCTACGCTTGGCTAATTTTTCTATTTTCAGTAGAGACAGGGTTTCACCAGCTTGGTCAGGCTGGTCTTGAACTCCCGACCTCAGGTGATCCACCTGTCTCAACTTCCCAAAGTGCTGGGATTACAGGCATGAGCCACCGCACCCAACTAGCTAAAATATTTCAACACATGAAGAATCTTTTTTAAAACATTTTATTATTATTATTATTTTGAGATGGAGTCTTGCTCTGTCGCCAGGCTGGAGTGCAGTGGCGCAATCTCGGCTCACTGCAACCTCTGCCTCTTGGGTTCAAGTGATCCTTCTGCCTCAGCCTCCCGAGTAGCTGGGACCACAGGCGCATGCTACCACACCAGGCTAATTTTTGTATTTTTAGTAGAGTATTTTTGTATTATTAGTTTCACTATGGCCAGGATGGTATCAATCTCTTGGCCTCATGATCCACCCGCCTCAGCCTCCCAATGTGCTGTGATTAAAGGCGTGAGCCACTGCACCCGGCGAACCTATCTTTTTCACTGAGAGAGACACATTAGCTCAGTGACACAGGGTACAGAAGTAGCATGTCAGAATATCTAGGGAAAGATAATTTTAAGAAGCACGTTATAGCATTTGAGGTAAAAGGTTTTTGGATCATGAACTCAGTAAACTATACTTCATCCAAAAAAATGTGCCATGAAGATTCTCCACACAAGGAAAAATACTGGGCAATGGTTTTGTTCCTCAACAAATTTAACCTATTAACTAAAGCACAAATACTATTTTTATTCTGGCTTTCACTTAGTAAATATTCTGATAATATGCTATCCTCCTGGTTTTTACGTCTTCTTTCTCTATGCTACATACCTAATTTTTATTTATTTCTTAAAGATAATTCATGATTATGGCAGAAAATATAGAAAACATGAAGTATAAAGGGGGAAAAAACACCTGAAATGCTACTAAACAATCTTACATTTTTTGCTATACATGCATAGCATACATATTCTATGCATTTAAAAAGAAGTTTTAAAAGCAGTGTAACTGTAGCATTCATGATACTCTGTATTGTTCTTTCTCATACTTTTTGTATTTTTTTCTGTGCTATTAAAAGTTCTTTATAAACATAATGGTCACACTGTGTGTCTACAAGAAATTAACCAACTTTTAGGTTATTCTGTTTTTTGCTAGTTTAAAACCACTTTAAACATCCTTATACATAAATCTTTATAATAAACACTTTAATTTCTTAGGATTAATTCCTCAGAAAGTAGAATTATCAGGGCAAAAGTTTATAAATATTAAAGTTCTTTATATATAATTACTTAGCTGTCCTCAGAGAGATTATACCACTTTACACATTTACCTGTAGTATAAAAATAGTACCTATTTGATTTAACCCACATGGATACTAGAAATTAGTTTTCTAGATCATTACCAACTTGACATATACTTTGAATTTCTGACTTAGTAACTAAAGGTGGGAGTTACAACTAGAAGAAACACAGTATAGTTGAAAAAAAATTATAGGCTGGGCATGGTGGCTCACGCCTATCGTGGCACTTTGAGACGCTGAGGTGAGTGGATCACCTGAGGTCAAGCACTCAAGACCAGCCTGGCCAACATGGTGAAACCCTATCTCTACTAAAAACACAAAGATTAGCTGAGCATGGTGGTGGGTGCCTGTAATCCCAGCACTTTGGGAAGCTGAGGTCGGTGGATTACCTGAGGTCAGGCACTCAAGACCAGCATGGCCAACATGGCAAAACTCCATCTATACTAAAAACACAAAAAGTAGCTGGGCGTGGTGGCAGGGTAGGAGGCTGAGGCAGGAGAATCGCTTGAACCCAGGGGCTGGAGGCTGCAGTGAGCGGAGATCGTGCCACTTCACTCCAGGCTGGACAACAAGAGTGAAACTCCATCTCAAACAAACAAACAAAAAAATCGTAAGATTTGGCCAGGTGCATTGGCTCACACCTGTAATCCCAACACTTTGGGAAGCAGGCTGAGGCAGGAGGATCACTTGAGCACAGAAGTTTGAGACCAGCCTGGGCAACATGAAGAAACCCTGTCTCTACAAGAAATACAAAAATTAGCCAGGCATGGTGGCTCACACCTAAAGTCCCAGCTAATTGGGAGGCTGAGGTGGAAAGATTGCTTGAGCCCAGGTGGCAGAGGCTGCAGTGAGCAGACCTCATGCCACTGTACTCTAGCCCAGGTGACAGAGACCCTGTCTAAAAAAGAAAAAGAAATAAAGAAAAAATGTATATATATGTATTATAAGTGATTAAAGTAAAATACATGTTTATAACCCCTACATTTTATGCAAATACTTCTTATGGCCCTATTAACTTAGACATTTTAAATACAATTTTTTTTAGGAGATGAAAAATCTGATAGGTACCTATTAACAAAAGTCAAGTAAAAGATTGTTAAAAAAAATAAAAAAGAAAGGTAGATGAAGTTGGACTCCTTTAACAATTAAGTGTATCCTTGAACAGCTGAATCTAGAACCACTGCATCCAAATCTAGCCTGTTCATCATGTTCTCTGGTGGTATACTCCAGAACACAGTATGTTATTAATTACTCTTTTACATCACTGTATTTTCATAGCAGTCAGTGGACTAACTATATCAGAATTAGCTGGGAAAGTATTTTTAAAAAGACAAAAATACATGCTTGGACCTTTTCCCTGGAAATTCCAGTGCCACATAGATGGAAAGGGGCTTAAGCACTGTTAGTCACAGAAGACTCCCTAGTCTCTTCTGAGTTGACGGAAATATTCTATTATCATGATATGGGAAAAAATTCCATGGATATTCACACATGTAAAAATTCATCTAGCTGTACAGTATTTGTGTGCAGTTTACTAGATATAAAATATACCTCAATAGAGAAGAAACTAAAAAGAAAAAGTATTTTTAAAAAACTTCCTCCAAATGTTTCATTCCCAGGGATGTGGAAAATAATGCTTTAAGTCACTAAAGCTACTGCTCACATCACCCATTAAAAGTCTTCCAATTAAATATATTCAATTCTTTTCAGTCTCATGACAAGGTTCCAGATGCTGGTTTGAAGAGAATGATTCTTCTTCCTTAAAGCTTTAATAAAATGCCAAAGATAAATGTTACTTATTTTAACTTAAATGTCTACACAGTCTCTTTTTTTTTTGAGACGGAGTCTCAGTCTGTCGCCAGGCTGGAGTGCAGTGGCGCATCTCAGCTCAATGCAACTTCCGCCTCTCCCAGGTTCAAGTGATTCTCCTGCCTCTGCCTTCTGAGTAGCTGGGACTACAGGCACATGCCACCACGCCCAGCTAATTTTTGTATTTTTTTAGAAGAGACAGGGTTTCACCATGTTGACCGGGATGGTCTCGATCTCTTTACCTCGTGATCTGCCCACCTCTGCCTCCCAAAGTGCTGGGATTACAGGCAAGAGCCACTGCGCCAGACCTACACAGGGTCTGTTTACCCTAAGTATTATTATGTCACTAGTCTACAGCGGTTAATATATAACATTACTGAAGAAAAATGATTGGCCCACGTAACTTTTGCATTGCCACAAAAGGTATTTTATATAAAACAGAACAAATGTCCTTTACTATGTTGGTTAGAAAAGTGCAAAATGCTTTCAAGTTAGTGATTTTTTTCCACTTATAAAAATTGAGATATAATTCATATACCATAAAATTTACTCTTTTAAAGTATATTTCAGTGGTTTCTAGTATATTAACAAGGTTATACAACCATCATCACTACCTAACTCCAGAATACTTTCGTCACTTCAAAAAGAAATCCTATACCCATTAGCAGTCACTCTCCACTACCCTCTCCCTAATCTCTTGGAAAACCTGAATCCATAATACATTTGCCTATTCTGGATATTTCATGAAAATGACATCATATAATATGTGGTCTTTGTATCTGGCTTCATTCACTTGAAATAACATTTTCAATGTTCATCCATGGCATGACATGTATTAGTACTTCATTTCTTTATATTGCCAAATAATATTTCATTGTATGGATACACAACATTTTGTTTATCCATTCATCAGTTGATGGACATTTGGGGTTGTTTCCAGTATCATGAGTAATGCAGCCATGAACATTTGTGTACAAGTTTTTTGTGTGAGCATGTGCTTTCAATATTTTGAGTGTATACCTAGGCAGAGAACTGCAGGATCATATGGTTAACTGTGTTTAACATTTTGAGGAGCTGCCAAACTGTTTTCCAAAGCGGCTACACCATTTTACATTCCCACCTTAACGTATGTTATAATCTCTCCACATCTTTGTCAATACTTGTTATTGTCCATAATTTTTTATTATAATCCTAGTGGATATAAAGTAGTATCTCACTGTGGTTTTGATTTGCATTTCCCTGGTGAGTAATAATGCTGAGCATCTTTTCATGTGCTTAATTCAAGTCAGTGGTTTCAATTTTAACCTTAAGCTTTTGTGGATTTGAATAAACAATCCACTAGCCCGTTTACATTAACTTAAGGATACTCCCTCTTACGCAAACATCTGGAGACACATCTTCATTTGAGGTGATGCTTTCTGAGGTTTTGAGAACTGCAAGGGGTCTTCGTTGAGCTAAAACCCGTGGAGGTTCTGCAGGAGGACTGGAAAAAGACATACTTGAGCTTTTTTCATAACAGTAACCCCTAATTTATCCTCACTTATAACAACAGAAAATTCCTAAGTAAAAAAAAAAAAAAACTAACTAAAAAAACCAGACAAACCTTTTATTCTTCTTTTCTGAAAGAAGAAACTCATCAAAAATGGAGAAAGGTATACTGGGACCTAAAGAAAGAGAGACCAGATATATACTCTAGGAGTAAATGCTTTACTTTTCAAGACAATCACATAAATTAATATATTGTGTTGTTTGAAAGAAGGAAGGCAATCTGTTTTATTCTAATCACAAAAACTTCAAACATATAAAAGGTCATTAAACAATTTAACAATTATCTAAACATAGACGATCTTGTTTCATTTAGATGCTCTACCACAGTCACTACTCCCCAAACCCAACTCAACAGGATTATTTTAAAGCAAATTCCGGACATGTCATTTTATCTACAAATATTTCAGTACATATTTCTTTTTTTTTTTTTTTTTTTTAATTTTTTAAAATTTTACAGGCAGAGGACGGGGGAAGCACAGCGAGGTCGAGCCGGATTCCATACCCCTAACGCCTCCCAACACAGACCCCACAGGCGGGGAGAGGAGAGACGAGGGGCCCCCGCGGGCGGAGCGAGAAGAGCGGTCCCATTCACCATGAATGTCCGTCCCTCACCCGCCACGGATCGGTCGCGGCCCGGGAGAGCGTGACGTCACCACATCGATCTTCAGTACATATTTCTAAAAGAGGCTCTTTAAAAATCCCAATCCCAAAACATACCTACCTATAAAATGAACGATTTATGAATATCAAATATCCAATCAGAAGTTTCACATTTTACCAATTAAAAAAAAATTTTTTTTTGAATAGGGAATGCAGAGTTAAGATCCGCATACTGTGACTGTTCAAATGCCTCTTAAATCTTTTTTATTCTATAGGATTTTGGGGGAAATTTTTGTTGAACAAACTGGGTTGCTAGCCCCATAATGCTGTATTTTACCAATTCCATCCCCCTGTGTTGTTTAACAATGTTCCTCCATACTTTGTATTTCCAACAAAGTGTCGGTTAGAAATAAAGGTTTAATTTTAATGTTTTTTATTTTTATTTTTGCAAAACTACTTACAAGTGGATATTCATGTTTCACCACTTTTAACATGTTCCAAAGAAAAGAAAACCAATTTGAATATAAAATAGCTTTAAACTTTTTTTTCCCTGAAAAACAAAACAAAACACTTTCCTCAGGGTCTTCACTGCTCAGTATACAGTAGCTAAAGTATAAGATTTGGTAGTTAGTATAAATTTAGAATTATAATTAAACCAAATATTTTGAAGCACTGAGGAGTCTTAAATAAATACTCTTTCAAATGTCTTTCTTTTCTTAAAAGCATATGCTTATACTAAATTCCATGACTCGAAGACATCCTAGTATCTTAGTCCCCACCTCTCTGCTTTCTTTCAATCCCTTTATCATAATTTAAAAATATTTACCCTTTATTACATAATCCATTTGTTATCAGCAAGTTCCATTTGTTATCAGCAAGTTCTTCCCGAGGCTGTCAACGACAACTCACCTTCAGAATGAGGTTGCTCCTGCCAAATGTTCTCCGAAAATGAAGTTTCTCTGTGAAGAAACTTGTTTTAAAACATGTGCTAAATACTCACAGAAAGAACTGTTTATCTCCAAGAGGCTTTCCATTAAATATACTATTTAAGATAAACTATTACTGTCAATCCAAATTCTCTTAGAAAAGATAGCACCTTTGATTATCAAAACTATTGCAGAAATATATTTGATAATAGATGTCAGGTTGCATTAATAGTATAAGCAGATTACAAAATGGTAAGCTGCCATTTTTATAAAACAAAACAAAAATACAACACAAAAGGAGAGACAGAACAGTGTTAACAGTAGTTATCTCTTAGTGGTAGAAATGGGTGGTTTCGTTTTTTAGAAACATTATATGTATTTGTTTCTATAAGAAATATGTTTCCTCAATGGGAAATAGTCAATGCTCTGTCCTCCCTCATCAGCACCAAAGCTTATGTTGTGATAGAGACTTACAAAACCATGTCTCAATACCGTAAAAGTCAGAGACTTCAGGACACTAGAGAGTCAAAGGTTGGTTCTAAATGCCCTCCTATATGCATTGTCCCTTCCACCAATGTGATCTTACCTGGCACAAGAGTTTATTCGACAAACAGAACTGGAGAGAGTCATTCCTGGTATTTCCTGGGACTCGGAAGCAATTCGCAGTTTAGCTGTCTCCTTTGTAGACATCTTCTGTTCTTGCTGTTTGCATTAAATAAACAAAATCAATATCCTTCCCATCCAGAAAATGCTATTTTCAAGCTCTAACATTAGCTTTACTGTACTCTTCCCCGAGACATCCACTAACAATATAAATGACTATGCCATAAAAGTCATTTCCAATAATTTATGTTCCTACTACAAACTGGTACTGTTGAGCTCAACTGAAGAGTGCCAGGCGTATGCTAAATTTTTTTAGGCAATCCCATTTTAATGGAGCATAGCTAGAATAAAAAGCTGAAGCTGGAATTAACCAAATAACAGTTTAGAGTATAACTAAGAAGTCAATAGACTATACTACTTATCTCACATGCCACAAATTCCATTTTAAGTCACCTGCTAAATTACTTTCCCATTCAGTTTTCCCGCTACTAACAGCCAACAAACTAGCAGAAACTCTAAATGGGGGTTGGGAGGACTTTAACCTTCTATATTTTTATAATGTTTAAGTTTGTTTCAGTAAATGTTAGTTTTGTGTATTCAAAAAAGAAAAATTCCATCCTGACTAACATTGTGAAACCCCGTCTCTACTAAAACTACAAAAATTAGCTGGGCGTGGTGGCAGGCACCTGTAGTCCCAGCTACTTGGGAGGCTGAGGCAGGAGAATCACTTGAACCTGAGAGGCAGAGGTTGCAGGGAGCTGAGATCACACCACTGCACACCAGCCTGGTGACAGAGCAAGACTCCATCTCAAAAAAAAAAAAAGAAAAGAAAAAGAAAAATTACCTGATCACCTGTTCTTTCTTGCTGAGTAGTTTGGATTTCTTTTAGCTTCTTCTCCATCTCTTCAATCTGTTTCTGCATTTCTGCTCTCTTCTCTGCACTGGTCAATAGCTCGGCTAGAAACAGTAAAGGGGCTTGAGGTATTATTCCTCTTAGTAACTCATTCTGTCAAAAACTGCCTTTGGAACTCATATCCTCAACATATATGTTATTAATACAGATGAAACTAAGTGGAACAAGATCCTCAACTTGGGGTCCACGCCTCTATTCTTTTATTTATCCAGTCAATAAAAAAATACAATACCTTTGAACAACACAGGTTTCTACTAAAAGGAAAAAAAAAAAAAACTGAATACCTACTATGTGCCAAGCACAACTCTGAGTACTTAGGTTTCTGTGGCACATAATACAAAGTCCTTGGTTATGTGATGTTAACATTCAAATTTTAGGGAAACACACACACACACACACACACACACACACACAAGAAAATCAGTGTTTAGAAAAAAAATAAAATGTGTGATGTGAGAATGTGTGACTGGGTAGGAAGATGGAGCTCAAGGGAGGGCTACTAAAGACCAGTGATCAGGGAAGATCATTCTGATAAAGTGATATTATTAACCTGTAACCTAAATGATAAGGGACCAAAATTCTGGAGAAAGCTTCTAAGTCAACAAACTAGATGGCACAAAGACCCTAAAGCAGGAAAAGACCACCATGTCTAAGAATCCAAAAGAAGTCCAGTGTGGTTGTGACACAGTAAAAGGGTGAATAGGAAAAGATGGGGTTGGAGAGATAGGCAGAGGCTAAGCCATGTGGGGTTTTGTTTGTTTTTGGAGATGAGTTCTTACTAATATTGCCCCAGCTGGTCAAAAATTTCTGGGCTCAAGCAATCCTCCTGCCTCACCCTTCTGAGTAGCTGAGACTAAAGGCACATGCCACCATGCTTGGCCATGCAGGGTTTTGCAGGTTAGGGTAAAGAACTGTTGATAGTGAGCCATGTGCTTATTAGTCAATTAATAAATTATGGGTGTGACTGAAAAGTGTGAGGTGAGTCCACTAAGGCGACTCAGGAGATAAAAAAAAAAACAAGATTAGAGGACAGAAATCTGAAAGAAGCCAGAGTTTTCGAAAGAAGGTGGAAAAAATGACTTGGAAGTCCAATGCAAAGAAAGAACAACCTTTGTGTAGGCCCTGATTGTGGATTCCTCTTGTATTCTTCCCTGAGAGTAAGTAGTTAGCAAGTCTTTGAAGCCAGTTTTTGACAGTAACTAGAAACCACATTTATTGAAATGAGGATTTATATAAGGGTACAAACTTTTACACAGATGGGAATTTATACAAGTTCATGAAATGGATTCAGAGACCAGCTTAGAAATAAGTCTGGCATGATGGTTTACACCTATAATCCCAGCATTTTGAAAGGCCAAAGGGGCAGAATGGCTTGAGCCCAGGCGTTTGAGACCCGCCTGGGCAACACAGGGAGACTCTGGCTCTCTATTTTAAAAAAACTAAAATAAAAAACACAATAGAAATGAATATTAAAAAATTATCTGAGGTCAATGTCTCCTTATATCCCATCTAATCTAGAATAGGTCCTTCTTTGGCTAGCTGAAAACAAAATGTACTTTCTCTTTTTCTCATAAAGATGGGGAACTCACCATGTTGCCCAGAATAGTCTCAAGCTCCTGGGCTCAAGCAATCCACTCATCTTGGCCTCCCAAAGTGCTGGGATTATAGGCATGAGCCACTGTGCCCATCTTACAATGGACCTTCATTTTCCTTCTATATACCTGATACAGACCAGACTTCTCCCTTTGGAAACAGTTTTTATCTTGATACCTAGTTCCTTTTCTAGTTCGTATTTGGCCATCCTCCTAGCCTATTTGCTTTGCAACCATCCCTCTCCCTACCTAGACATACAGGTTCCATTTTGAATATATTATTTGAACCCAGAGCACTTCTGACAATCTTGGATGACACTACTTAGTGTAACAATGATGGCAATTCCAAACTTACTAACAGTCTGCTTTACCAAAGTTTGCTTCCAGCTTGTCACCTGGAACTCAGAAAAGATTGCTCCTCAAAGTATAAGTGACAGTTAAGTTTCCTAGCTAACCCCACAAACACCACATCCTATAAGAGAGCTGAGCTCTATTAGTAGGTTATTCTGGATATCCATGTATAAAAGAAACATTACTTTGTTCTTATATATCCTAATAAAAATGTCTAAATTGAAGAAGTGGACACTCCCCTACCTCAGTTTCTGTACGCTTCTTTATTCTCCTTCACCTTCTCCTGTGTTAAGCCCCATATGACTTACTTCCCTACTTTCCAGCCCATTCTGCCCTATCTCTTGCCTCCAAGTACTCCAAGATCCAGAATCAGAGCTGCTTCCTATTTCCCAAAAATCCCCCATATCTCAATTTTTAGTAAATCTTTTCCTTTAATTTAGAAATATAATGTATTTAAGCAACAATATGAATTATCTGTGATCTAAAACATTGCAGTGTGACCAAGCATCTTCATCTAAATAAGCCCTTGGAGAAATTTCAGGCAAAGTATCAAAGGTAAAGTGAAATATTTCAAGCAACAACATTAGAAAAAGTAGTTAATGGGGATGCATGGAATGCATATATATACATGTCAGGGATCATAGCTGCCTGCTTATGGTATTGGTGAATATACATTGTTCAGAACTTCTTCCTTTACTTCTAAACATACTCAGTGCCCCCACACCACAAGGAATGTTCATAGAAGGCAGCAATAGGAGTTAGACTAATACACAAAAAGAAACTGTACAACCATAGACATATCACATAAAGGTGCAAACTATAAGGTTAGTTTTCCTTAGACTTAATAGATCAGCTCAATCTTTCCACAACTAGGTTAAGTCTTTTTCATAAACTTGAATTACACATACCTTCCCTTTTCTCTTTTAATTTCTTCCGGAAAACTTCAGCCCGGATTTCTTCAAAGGAGAATTCCCCCACTCCTGCATAAATCTTCTCCTTACAATACATCATTTTCTCTTTCTTCTCAGATGCTTGCTGATGGCTCTGAACCCTTTGCAGAGGATCTCCTTCTTCCTTTCCAGGCTTTCTTGTGCTTAGGACGTGGTTTATACTAGGTTCAATTTTACATGGTGTCCTAAGGAAGCAAAATTACTATTATTCATACAGGTCAAAATTTAAAAATCAGTAAGAGTAATAAAAGAAGCTAAAAATAATTTACAAGGGCTATCAATAATTATGTTCTGTAAATTGGGAGGCATTACATTACCTGACCTCAAACTACACTCTAAGGCCATAGTCACCAAAACAGCTTGATACTGGTATAAAAACTGGCATACAGACCAATAGAACAAAATAGAGAACCCAGAAATAAAGCCAAATACTTACAGTCAACTGATCTTTGACAAAGCAAACAAAAACATACAGTGGGGAAAGATACCCTATTCAACAAATGGTGCTGGGGTAATTGGCTAACCACATGTAGGAGAATAAAATTGGATCCCCCTCTCTCACCTTATACAAAAATCAACTCAAGGTGGATCAAAGACTTAAATCTAGGACCTGAAACCATAAAAATTCTTGAAGATAACATCGGAAAAACCCTTCTAGACATTGGCTTAGGCAAAGACTTCATAACCAAGAACCCAAAAACAAATGCAACAAAAACAAAGATAATTAGATGGGACTAAACTAAGCTAAAAAGCTTCTGCACAGCAAGAAATAATCAGAAGAGTAAACATACAGCCCACAGAGTGGGAGAAAATCTTCGCAATCTATGCATCCAGCAAAGGACTAATACCTAGAATCTACAAGGAACTCAAACAAATCAGCAAGAAAAAAACAAAACAACCCCATCAAAAAGTGGGCTAAGGACATGAATAGACAATTCTTAAAAGAAGATATACAAATGGCCAACAAGCGTATGAAATGTTCAACATCACTAATTATCAGGGAAATACAAATCAAAACCACAATGCGATTCCCCCCTACTCCTGTAAGAACGGCCATAATCAAAAAAATAAAAAAACAGATGTTGGTGTGGATGTGGTGAAACAGGAACACTTTTACATTGTTGGGGGGAATGTAAACTTGTACAGCCACTATGGAAAACAGTGTGGAGAAACCTTAAGGAACTAAAAGTAGATCCATTTGATCCAGCAATCCCACTCCTGGGAATCTACCCAGAGGAAAATAGGTCATTATATGAAAAAGGTACTTGCACACGCATGTTTATAGCAGCACAATTCACAACTGCAAAAATATGGAACCAGCCCAAGTGTCCATTTTTTTTTTTTTTTTTTTTTAATTTTATTTTTGAGACGGAGTTTCGCTCTTGTTACCCAGGCTGGAGTGCAATGGCGCGATCTCGGCTCACCGCAACCTCCGCCTCCCGGGTTCAGGCAATTCTCCTGCCTCAGCCTCCTGAGTAGCTGGGATTACAGGCACGCACCACCATGCCCAGCTGATTTTTTGTATTTTTAGTAGAGACGGGGTTTCACCATGTTGACCAGGATGGTCTCGATCTCTTGACCTTGTGATCCACCCACCTCGGCCTCCCAAAGTGCTGGGATTACAGGCGTGAGCCACCGCACCCGGCCCCAAGTGCCCATTAATCAACGAGTGGGTAAAGAAAATGTGGTATATTAGCTACCACGGAATACTACTCATCACAAAAAGGAACAAAATAATGGCATTTAAAGCAACCTAGATGGAATTGGAGACCATCTTTTTTTTTTTTTTTTTTTTTTTTTTGATGGGGGTTAGCTCTTGTTGCTCAGGCTGGAGAGCAATGGTACAATATCAGCTCACCACAACTTCTGCCTCCCAGGTTCAAGCGATTCTCCTGCCTTAGCCTCCTGAATAGCTGGGATTACAGACATGTGCCACCACGCCTGGCTAATTTTGTATTTTTAATAGAGCTGGGGTCTCTCCATGTTGCTCAGGCTGGTCTGGAGCTCCCAACCTAAGGTTATCCACCCACCTCAGCCTCCCTAAGTACTGAGATTACAGGTGTGAGCCACCACTCCTGGCCTGGAGAGCATTATTCTAAGTGACGTAACTGAGGAATGGAAAACCAAACATCATATGTTCACACTTGTAAGTGGGAGCTAAGCTCTAAGGACAAAAAAGCATAAAAATGATACAATGGACTTTGAGGACTTGGGGAAAAGGGTGGGGGGAGTGAGGGTTAGAAGACTACACATCGCATACAGTGTAAACTGCTTGGGTGATGGGTGCACCCAAAATTTCCAAAATCACCGCCAAATAACTTATTCATGCAACCAAACACCACCTGTTCCCAAAAAACCTATTGAAATTTTAAAAAAAGTAAAATATTATTATTCTCTGAGTACCACCTCTGCTATAAGGAAGGAAATTAGCCATAAGTGGGATCATCAAGTAGTTTATATTACTTATAAGTGAAAATAAATCTTAATACCATATTCTAATCATACCCAGTATATAAAAGGAAGTTAACCTATGCAATACAACCCATTTTTTCATGTTTTGGTGTCTGAAAGAATTAGCTTAGCATTAGGAACCTGATACTATTAAGTCCAAGGTGCTCAGTTGAGGGAGAAGAATGAGAGTGGTAGCATAGATTTTAAAAGAACGAAGTAGGCCGGGCGCGGTGGCTCAAGCCTGTAATCCCAGCACTTTGGGAGGCCGAGGCGGGTGGATCACGAGGTCAAGAGATCGAGACCATCCTGGTCAACATGGTGAAACCCCGTCTCTACTAAAACTACAAAAAATTAGCTGGGCATGGTGGCGCGTGCCTGTAATCCCAGCGACTCAGGAGGCTGGGGCAGGAGAATTGCCTGAACCCAGGAGGCAGAGGTTGCGGTGAGCCGAGATCGCGCCATTGCACTCCAGCCTGGGTAACAAGAGCGAAACTCCATCTCAAAAAAAAAAAAAATAAAATAAAATAAAAGAACGAAGTATAAGATACAACCATGATATAGCAGGTATTTTCAACCCTGTGGATCAGAATAACATATACCTTTTATTTTCTTTTAATTATTTTATTTTTATTTTTTATAAAGACAGGGTTTCACCATGTTGGTCAGGCTGTTCTTGAACTGCCAACCTCAGGCGATCTGCCCGCCTCGGCCCCCCAGAGTGCTGGGATTGCAGGTGTGAGCCACCATGCCCGGCCTCATACCTTTTATTTTCTTATATACCTTTGTACAAGTAAAGGTACTGGTCCTTCCCAGACTCAGTGAATCAGAAACTGTAATGGTAGGGTCCAAGAATTTACACGCTTAAAAATTTCCCCAACTTGCTCAACCTGCTATAGGACTTCTGTGAAAAACTCACACTAACATCGTAATTCACAGTGAAAGGCTAGATACTATCCCCCTAAGATTAGGAACTAGACAAGGATGTCCATTCTTGTCACTTCTATTCAACATTGTACTAGAAGTTCTAGCCAAGGCAATTAGGCAAGAGAAACAAATAAAAGGAGTCCAGATGGGAAAGGAAGAAGCAAAACTATCTCTCTTTGTAGAAGGTAGGTCTTAGATAACAAATGAGTTCATCAAAGTCAAAGAATCCAAGATCAGTATACAAAATCAATGTATTTTATCCATTTGCAATGAACAATCTGAAAAGAAAATTAATCTCATCTCAAAGCAGCATGTAAAAAAAGTGAAAAAAGAAAATGAAATTAAGAAAACAATTCTATTTTTCACAGCTTCAAAAATAGTAAAATACTTCATAATAAATTTAAAATTAGGAAGTGGGCGAAGACATATAGATGGAGGTTGGGCACAGTGGCCTGTAATTTCAGCACTATGGGAGGCTGAGGCAGGAGGATCACTTGAGGCCAGGAGTTACAAGACCACCCTGGGCAATATAGTGAGACCCTGTCTTAAAAAAAAAAAAAATTAGCCAGACATGGTGACATGCACCTGTAGTTACAGCTATCAGGGAGGATAAGGCAGGAGGGCTGTTTGAGCCCAGCCTAGGCAACAGGGTGAGACACTGTCTCTAAGGAAAAAAAAAAAAAAAAAAAAAAAAAAAAAAAGATATATAGATGGTAATAAGCATATGAAAAGATGCTTCCCATATGTCATTAAGGAACTGCAAATTAAAACAATAAGATACTGCTGCCCAACTATAGAAGGGTTAAAATCTAAAATATTGGCCGGGCGCGGTGGCTCAAGCCTGTAATCCCAGCACTGTGGGAGGCCGAGGCGGGTGGATCACGAGGTCAAGAGATCGAGACCATCCTGGTCAACATGGTGAAACCCCGTCTCTACTAAAAATACAAAAAATTAGCTGGGCATGGTGGCATGTGCCTGTAATCCCAGCGACTCAGGAGGCTGAGGCAGGAGAATTGCCTGAACCCGGGAGGCGGAGGTTGCGGTGAGCCGAGATCGCGCCATTGCACTCCAGCCTGGGTAACAAGAGCAAAACTCCGTCTCAAAAAAAAAAAAAAAATCTAAAATATTGACAACACTGAACACTGCCAAGGATGTGGAACAACAGAAGCTCTCATTCACTGGTGGTAGGAATGCAAAGCAGTATAGCTACTTTGAAAGATAATCTGGCACTTTCCCACAAAGCTAAAATTAGTCTCATTATACAATCCAGCCAAATTAGTTGAAAACTTATGTCTGCATAAAAACCTGGTTGGGAGTGGTGGCTTATGCCTGTAATCCCAGCACTTTGGGAGGCTAAGGCAGGAGGATCACTTGATCCCAGGAGCTCCAGACTGGGGTTGGCAACACAGTGAAACCTGATCTTTACAACAACAACAAAAAATTATCCAGCCACGGTTGCATGCACCTGTAGTCCCAGCTACTATGGAGGACGAGGTGGGAGGATTGCCTGAGTCCAGGAGTCAGGGCTTCAGTGAGCCAGGATTGTGCCACTGCACTCCAGCATGGATGAAAGAATAAGACTCTCTATTTAAAACAAACAAAAAAACCTGCACGTGAATGTCTACAGTAACCTTATTCATAACTGCTAAAACTTGGAAGTCACCAAAATGACCTCCTGCAGATGAATGAACAAATCATGGCACACATATACAATGAAATATCATTCAGAACCATAAATAAATGAGGTACTGTGCCAGAAGAAGAGAACCTTACCATTAAGTGGAAGGAGCCAGTCTGAAAAGGCTACCTATACTATGGTTCCAACTATATGACTTTCTGGAAAGAGTAGAACTATAAAGACAATCAAGAGATCAATGGTTCCCAGGGATTTTGGTGGAGAGGGGTGTGTGTCTGTGTGTGGGGAGGGAGGGAGGAAGGGGGGGGAGAGAGAGAGAGAGAGAGAGAGAGAGAGAGAGAGAGAGAGACACAAACAAACCAAGCACATGGGATTTTTGGGACAGTGAAACTATTCTATATGACACTGCGTAATGATGGATATATAACATTATACAATTTTAAAAAACCACAGAACTATAAAACACATTAAAGTGAATCCTCATGTAAACAAAGAATTTTAATCAATAATAATGTATCAATATTGCTTCATTAATTGTAACAAATGTACCACACTCATACATGATGTTAGTAGAAAAGACTGTCCATAGGGTTGAGGGGTGGGGAGGGGGTATATAAGAACCCTCCATACTTTCTACTCTATTTTTCTGCAAACCTATCACTGCCCTAAAAAATAAAGTCTATTAAAAAAAAAAAAAGGGCAAAACTTGTACTCTGAAACCTACAAAATGTTGAAAGAATTTAAAGATATACATAAATGGAAAGACATTCCATGTTCATGGACCAGAAGACTTAATATTTTTAGGAGTCCTTAAATGAACCTACAGATTCAACAGAATCCCTATCAAAATTTCAGCTGGCTTTTCTGCAGAAACTGACAGGATAATCTTAAAATTTATATGAAATTATAAGAGAATCAGAATAGTCAAACAATCTTTAAAAAGAGGAACAAAGTTGGATTCATACTTCCCAACTTCAAAAGTTACTACAAATCTGCAAGAATCAAGATTGTGTAGGGGGGAAAAAAAGATTGTATGGTATTGACATAAAGACAGACCAACAGATCAGTGGAATAGAATTAACAGTCTAGAAATAAATTCATACATTTTGGTCAACTGATATTTCAACAAGAGTCCCAAGACCATTCAATGGCAAAAAAGTAGTCTTTGGGATCACTGGATATCCACATGCAGAAAAATGAATTTGGATTCCTTCCTTATACAAAAATTAGCTAAGAATGGATCATAGACCTAAATATAAGGGCTAAAACCATAAAGTTCCTAGAAGAAAATGTATAGAAGTAAGTTTTCATGACACTGGATTAGTCAGAGCCTTCTTAGATCTAATACCAAAAAGCACAGGGACAAATTTTAAAAAAGATATATTGCATTTCATCAAAATTTTAAATAACTTTTGGTCTTCGAAAGAGATCACTGAGAAAATGAAAAGACAACCCAGAATGGGAGAAAATATTTGCAAATCATTTATCTGATAAGAACTTGTATCTAGAATAAAGAACTCCTACAATTCAACAATAAAAAAAACAGAGTAGTTTCCCGTTACTCATGGTTTCGCTTTCAGCAGTTTCAGTTACCTATGGTCAATGGTGGTCCAAAAATATTAAGTGAAAAATTCCAAAAATAATTCCATCAGTTTTAAATTTCAAGTAATTCTGGCCAGGCACAGTGGCTCACACATATAATCCCAGCACTTTGGGATGATGAGTTGAGTGGATCACTTGAGCCCAAGAGTTCCAGACCAGCCTGAGCAATATGACAAAACCCCATTTCTACTAAAAACACAAAAATTAGCTGGGAGTGGTGACAAGCACCTGTAATCCCAGCTACTTGGGAGGCTGAGGCACAACAATCGGTTGAACCCGGGAGGCTGAAGTTGCAATAAGCCATGATGGCACCACTGCATTCTAGCCTGGGCAACAGAGACTCAATGTCAAAAAACAAACAAACAAACAAACAAAAAAACAAAAACAAAAAACAAATTATAAGCCATTCTGACTATCCTGACGAAATCCCATATATTCCCATTTTGTTCCATCTATGATGTGAATCATCCTTTTGTTCACCATCCACATAATAGTCACTAAGTAGCTGACTCATCAGATCAGCTGTTCCAGCACTGCAGTTCTTATGTTCCAGTAACCCTTGTTATACTTAATAATGGCCCAAAGCACAAGAGTAGTGATGCTGGTGATTTGGATATGCCAAAGGTGAAAGTTTTTAACTTTTATTTTACTATTTTTTTAGTTTTAGAGACAGGATCTGGATCTGTTCCCCAGGTTCGAGGACAGTGGCGTGACCCTGGTTCACTGCAGCTGTGGACTCCTGGGCACAAACAATCCTCCCGCTTCAGCCTCCATGGTAACTGAAACCCCACAGGCATTTGCCACTATGCCCAGCCAGTTTATTTTTATTTTTAGTAGAGATGGGGTCTTACTATATTGCTCAGGCTGGTCTTAAACTCCTGGCCTACAGCAATCCTCCTGTCCCAGCCTCCCAAAGCCAAAGTGCTGAGATTACACTCATAAGCCACCACACCCAGCCTCAATTTTCATTTGAAAAAATATATATATGCTGAAGTTGACAAGATTTACAGTAAGAATGAATCTTCTATCTGTGAAATTGTGAAGAAGGAAAAATAAACTTAGTTTTGCTGTCACACCTCAAACTGTGAAACTTATGGCCACAGTACATCTATAAGATAAAACATACTATATAAAGGGTTTGGTACTATCAAGTTTTGAGCCTCCACTAGAGGTCTTGGAACATATGCCCTACAGCTAAGGAGAAACTATCATAACCCAAAGGAAAATTAGGCGAAGGATTTAAACAGACATTTCTCCAAAGAAGGTATACAGAAGACCAATAAACTTATGAAAATAGGCTTAACATCATTAGTCATTAGGAAAATGCAATCAAAACCAGCAAGCTATCACTTCACATCTGTTAGAATGACAATAACCAAAAAGGCACAATAACAAGTGTTGGGAAGGAACTGGAGTACTCATACATTATTATGGGAATGTAAAATGGTGCAGATCCTTGGAAACCAATTTGACAATTCCTCAAAATATTAAACATGGAGTTATCACATGATCCAGCAATTCCTTTCCTAGGTATATGCCCAAGAAAAATGAAAACACATGTCCACATAAAAATGTATACACAGTATTCACAGCAGCTTTATTTATAATAGCCAAAAAATGAAAACAACTAAAATTTCTATCAACTGATGAACGGTTAAATAAAATGTTGTGTATACACACAATGGAATATTACTTGGCAATAAAAAGAATGAAATACTGATACATATCACAACATGGATGAACCTTGAAAACATTACCCTTAGTGAAAGAAACCAGTTAGAAAAGACCATATATTACCCAGGCGCAGTGGCTCACGCCTATAATTCCAGCAGTCTGGGAAGCTGAAGTGGGCAAATCACTTGAGGTCAGGAGTTTGAGACCAGCCTGGCCAACATGGCAAAAGCCTGTCTTTACTGAGAATACAGAATTTAGCTGGGAGTGGTGGTACATGGCTGTAGTCCCAGCTACTTGGGAGGCTGAGACAGGATAATTGCTTGAACCCAGGATATTTGCAGTGAGCAGAGACTGCGCCAGTGCACTCCAGCCTGGGTGACAGAGTCAGACTCTGCCTCAAAAAAAAAAAAACAAAAAAAACAAAAAAAAACCCGACAACAACAAACAAAGACCATATAGTATATGATCTTATTGATATGAGCTGTCTAGAATTAGCAAATTATCTATAGAGGCAAAAAACAATTGATTGCTAGGGTGGGGATTAGTGTAATGGTGGGGAATGGAGTCTTTCTGGTATTGGTACAAGGTTCTTTTTGGAGTGATGAAAATGCTCTAAAATTGACTGTGATAAGGGTTGCATGACTCTGTGAACATACTAAAAGCCATGGAATTATATTTCAATGAGTTGGGGTTTTTTCGTTTGTTTAAGGAAAAAAGCTTTAAAAAACAAGCTTTCCTTACAAAACAAAAAAGCCCAAGCTTTCCAAGTAACTCTAAATATACAGGTAAGGCTGGAAACCAAAAGTATAGAGGAATAGCGACATAGGGAAAATGGAAAAGAAGGGGGAAAAAGACCATTAAAAAGGTAAAAAGAAGTCACCAGTTCACACAAGACCTGTTCATTGTTTTGTAGTCATATCTTAGTTTGTTTTCAGTGACTGTTACTTACACAACACAGTCTGTCCACAAGATTAAAAGATTAGAAGCTTTATGTAGGAGAAAGAGCATATTACAAAGGACATATAGTTGAAAAGAACTGACAGTCAGAAAACTTGGGTTCTAGACCTGGATCTGCTTCTAAATACCTATGATTGAGAAACTGGTTACATAATTTTGCAGTTAGAAAACCTGTTGTAGCTACTTCATTAATAGTGCAAAACAAACAAACAAACAAACAAACAAAAAACACTAACAACAACCCCACAATAGTTTTCTGTTTGATAACATTTCCTTGGAAGCACTTTATATTTCCTAAACTGAAACAGCTATACAGAATGAATTGACATTATATTAATCTTAAACTAAGGAGAAACCTTTTTAGATGAAGCAAGATTTCAATTTGGATTGGAATATAATGAATTACTTTTTAAATTTATATTTAAAATGTTGAGGAATTAAGGGCAATGAAAATTGAGTTTACTAAATGCAATATGATATTGTGGGCTGACATCAGAAATAGAAAAAATAAATTTAAGTGGAAAAACTATTAGCTATTAGTTTAGCTAATACTATTACACCCAGGTCAATTTCTCAGTTTTAACCATGGCTATGTAAAATGTTAATATTAGGGGAAATTGGGTAAAGGGTATACAGAAACTTTCTGTATTATCTTTGCACCTTTTCTATTACTGGAAAATAAAAGGTGATTAAAAAAGTAATAAGGAAATTAAAACACATCTTCACATCCAGGTAATTCTTACTATTTAAATGATCTCTACAATTGAATTATACAAGACATATTTCCAGAAGTACTTCATTTTCTAACTCCATACATCTAACTGTTCAATCAATAAACATTGATTTAATACCTATTCCATGCCAGGTACTAGAATAAAGAATTAGAAGATATAGTCCCTGGCGAAAAGAAGCTCACACTCTAGTAGAAGCTTACACTCCAGAAACAAGAAAGGCTATGACAGAAGGTAAACACAGTGACACAGGGCATGTAGTAAAGCTAAGGCAGAAAGTGGGGGCATGGTGTGGATGGATAATGGATGACAGAAATGCTTCACAAAAGGTTTCCTGGAAGGGATAACATCTGAGCAGAATCTTAAAGGAAGGGTAAGAATTAGTCAGGTAGGGGAAGAAGAGTGAGGATAGCCAAGAGGCTAGTCTAGACAAGTTCAGGAACATACAGTCTAGTGTGAACACAAGTATGAGGGGAAAACAGGAGACACTGGTAGAGCCAAAATCATGAAGGGTCTTATAATAAATGTGGAATTTGAATTTCATCCCAAAGGTTATGGGGAGATGACAAGGGATTCTTTTCAATCAGGGAAATGATATGATCAGATGTGCACTGTAAACCCATAACAACAAGAAAAGTTTAAATATTTCCTATACCGTATTAATTTTAACATGTCATATTTCTTTTTTTTTTTTTTTGAGACGGAGTTTCACTCTTGTTGCCCAGGCTGGAGTGCAATGGCGCGATCTCGGCTCACCGCAACCTCCGCCTCCTGGGTTCAGGCAATTCTCCTGCCCCAGCCTCCTGAGTCGCTGGGATTACAGGCACGCGCCACCATGCCCAGCTGATTTTTTGTATTTTTGGTAGAGACGGGGTTTCACCATGTTGACCAGGATGGTCTCGATCTCTTGACCTCGTGATCCACCCGCCTCAGCCTCCCAAAGTGCTGGGATTACAGGCGTGAGCCACCACGCCCGGCGACATGTCATATTTCTACAAAATGACTTGAATCATTTGAAAAGCCAGATATCTATAAATGTATGTTGTTGGTTTCTATAAAGGCTCATAGGATTTTCTTTTTTATTTTATTTATTTTGAGACAAGGTCTCACTCTGTACCCAAGCTGGAGTGCAGTGATGCAGTCATGGCTCACTGCAGCCACAAACTCCTGGGCTCAAGTGATTTTAGTCTCCTAAATAGCTGAGACCACAGGTGCAAGCCACCACACTTGGCTAAATTTTAAATTTTTTGTGGAGATAGGGTCTCCCTGTGTTGCACAGGCTGGTCTTGAATTCCTAGGCTCAAGCAATTCTTGCACCTCAGCATACAAAGTGCTGAAATTACAGGCATGAGCCACCATGCCAAACTGATTTTTCTTTATTATTATAATTTATTTATTGATTTATTTTTTAGAGATAAGGTCTTGCCCTGTTGCCTAGGCCAAAGTGCTGTGGCAAGATCATAGCTCACTGCAGCTCCAAACTCCTGTGCTCAAGTGATCCTCCAGCTTCAGTCACTTGAGTAGTTAGGACTACAAGCACCTGCCACCATGCCCAGCTAATTAAAAACATTGTTTTGTAGGGACACATTTTTGCTATGTTGCCAAGGCTGGTCTTGAACTCTTGGCCTCGAGTGATTCTCCTGCTATGGCCTCCCAAAGTGCTGGGATGGTAAGCGTGAGCTGCCATGCCTATTGAACCAGGAGGTCAAGGTTGCAGAGAGCCGAGATGGTGCCACTGCACTCTAGCCTGCTGTCAACAGAGCAAGACTCTGTCTCAAAAAAACAAAAACAAAACAGAATAGCCTTCCTATTGTCTTGGGCAATTAGGCAGAATTTTTGCTCAAAAACTTAATTATTATTTTTGCTTTCCTAGCATGTAGTGGGAACTATAAATTAGTTATGAGGTAACTCTTGCACTGGGACGGAATTCAACCTAGTATTAGAACTATGCAATGTTAAGCTTTAGACTAAATCTCAAGCTGGCTTGTTTATTTAACCACCAGTTACTGTACTTTTTCTTAAAAACAGAAATGCTAAGGATTAGAAAGAAAGGGGAAAATGATGTCCAGAAGGAAAAAGCAGGGTAAGAGGGAAAGCTATCATAATTTCTCATTACTATCAAAGACAAAAGGAGAATATCTCATTTAAATCACATTATCTTTCCTACCTCCCCATTATCCCATCAGATAAGTTTTCTAACTTTACCACTGAAGCCTCTGCCATCCACCTTCCCTTCCCCTTCCGTTACCACTGACTTGCCCAAATACCCCCCTTAATATCCTTGCTTGAACTATTTCAATAGCTTATTTATCTATGTTCAATCTATCTTCCACAATAGCTACCATTAATTTTCCTAAAGCAATGTTCAGTAATGAAAATATAAACCTAATTAATAAGTTCATTCCTTAATAAAAATATTAACAAATGGACTTTTGATCCTAACATACTCAAAGGAATACAAACATAAAAGATATACAAAACTCGTCTGGATACTTTTTTTAAATAAATAAGAGACAGGGTCTCACTAGGTTGCTCAGGCTGGTCCTGAACACCAAGGCTCAAGGGATCCTCCTGCCTTACCTTTCCAAAGTGCTGGGATTACAGGTGTGAGCTACTGTGCCTGGCCTGGTTACTTTCATCTTCACAAAGAAAATACCTTTGGGAACTAGGACAGGTGCCTCTGCCCACCCTTAATAATTCCCACTTCAAAATACCCAAAAACCACACTTACATTACTGGCTGTTGTGCAGTCTCTTCCACATATGGCGTAAAACTGGGAAGCATAGTAGGTACAGCTATCAGCGAAGCTGTATTGCCACGAGGCTGGAGATGAAGAAGAAAACTAAAATTACCATAGTTCTATGTTCTGAGACAGCATATGTAGACCATGCCTAATTATACAAGAAGAATTAAAAGAGATGGTAAAAATACTCCTTTACGCCGGGCGCGGTGGCTCAAGCCTGTAATCCCAGCACTTTGGGAGGCCGAGGTGGGTGGATCACGAGGTCAAGAGATCGAGACCATCCTGGTCAACATGGTGAAACCCCGTCTCTACTAAAATACAAAAAATTAGCTGGGCATGGTGGCGTATGCCTGTAATCCCAGCTACCCAGGAGGCTGAGGCAGGAGAATTGCCTGAACCCAGGAGGCGGAGGTTGCAGTGAGCCGAGATCGCGCCATTGCACTCCAGCCTGGGTAACATGAGTGAAACTCCGTCTCAAAAAAAAAAAAAAAATACTCCTTTACTCTAAATGTGAAGTCTCTGTTGTGTTGGCAAAACATTGAATCTAAGAGTTCTTACCCTGTGTTCCAAGGGCCTGCCTGTGTTCCAGGGGCCTGCTTGCAGCTCATTTTCTTTGGCCCTGGGCACGGGGGGTGCTGTCCATGGCTGGACTGTAGGCTTAGACAACTCTTCTCTAGAAGTCTCATCAGTGTTTTCATCAAAAACAGTAATTCTACTATTATTTTGCATCTGTTGAGGAAATGGATTTTGGAGTCCTCTGTTCTGGCTTAGAGCTAGAAGCAAAAATATTAAAACCTCATGTAAAACATTTCATTATCAATTTAGATGCCAGATAAAGTATACCTATTCTTCCCCAACTCAAGGAGAATATTTCCACTACAATAGGAAAAAAGAAATTTAAAAAATAATCTTAAAAAAACTTATTGAATCGAAAATAGAACCATTTTATCCATTCTTTGTTACTTCTCCCTTCTTTTCCCTCCTTTAGTCACCCATCTTTTATTCACAGATTTCCAAAAAAGACATTCTATATCTTCCTTCAGTCATCATTATAACATCATCTAGTTTTATCCGAAATGAACCTAAGTTTTATTCTTCAGTTTTAAATTTTCTCTCAACGGAAATCAGCAGAGATACACTGGAACTAGAGAATACAAAATTAACTCATGTATTAGGAGTTTTCTCTGTTGTGGGGCTGGTTATTAACCGAGCTTTATCACAATCTGGATGAAATAGCCTTTGGGATCATACACTCCCTATATCCTAATTCTAGAATCACCAAGCACCATTCTGATTATTGATAAATTGATACCAGGAAATAAATGAGATTAAAAAAAAACAGTCTGGTTTACATATCTAACTGCTATACATTTAGTATGCAAAAGCTTATTATTCTCTGTAACTTCTGCTCAATTTTGCTGTGTACCTAAAACTGCTTTAAAAAATAGTGTTGACCAGGCACAGTGGCTCACACCCATAATGATAGCTACTTGGGAGGCTGAGGCAAGAAGACTGCTTGAGCCAGGAGTTCGTAGTTACAGTGAGCTATGATTGCACCACCACATTTTAGCCTGGGCAACAGAGCAAGAACCTATCTCTTAAAAAAAAAAAGTTGGCCGGGCGCGGTGGCTCAAGCCTGTAATCCCAGCACTTTGGGAGGCTGAGGTGGGTGGATCACAAGGTCAAGAGATCGAGACCAGCCTGGTCAACACAGTGAAACCCCGTCTCTACTAAAAATACAAAAAATTAGCTGGGCATGGTGGCGCGTGCCTGTAATCCCAGCTACTCAGGAGGCTGAGGCAGGAGAGTTGCCTGAACCCAGGAGGCGGAGGTTGTAGTGAGCCGAGATCGCGCCACTGCACTCCAGCCTGGGTAACAAGAGCGAAACTCCGTCCCAAAAAAAAAAAAAAAAAAAAAAGTCAATGATAATTTTAAAAAAAAATTATTGTTGATCTTTGGGCATACAGAGTGTCTAATTTCTGGTCCCAAAGGGCTGAAGGCAGGGTTCTTAACCATGTTAATATCATTCTCTGAGGCTTTGGTATATGTAAGCTTCACTTTGACAACACTTGTTATGTTACTTAATATCTTCTTTCAACTAACAATTCAAACTCAAAATCTTGATACTTCCTGAATATTAGGTCTTTCTTAATTAAGACACAAAATTATTGATGCATTTTGATTTTACCGTACACTATAATATTGGCTCTCCTTTGACTGCCTTTTTTGTGCTACTCAGTACTCAGCAAACTAGAACAGTGTCCACAGGTATATGTATGTATTATCTTCTTACATAATTTGCCTACCACTAGAAACTAAGAGTTTTCCAAAGTAACGTTTAAGAAACTTACCCTTGAGAGAACTTCCTACACGGATGATTGGAGCTCTTGCTGTCTTTTTCCCTTTGCTCTTTAGTTCAGCTAGTGTGCTTCGTTGTGGTACAGAAGACTCAAAAACTTCCTCCTCCTCTTCTTTCTCAAGTGCCAAAAGAGTTTGTCGAGACACTCGAGCTTGGAATTGTCTAAAGTAGCAGAATGGACAACCAGCTTTTAGTGAGGTGACCACTACTTTACCAGACTCAAAATTTCTAATTTCTTAAAGTAAACAACAGGCTGGGGGAAGAAACGCAAAAATATCCCAAAGAATGTGTTTATTCTCTTGGAGGTAAAGAAAGTCACCTTAATATCATGAAAGTTTTGGCTAGAATGATTTAACTCTCCCTTTAAAATGCCCAAGTTTGGCCAGGCGCGGTGGCTCAAGCCTGTAATCCCAGCACTTTGGGAGGCCGAGGCGGGTGGATCCCGAGGTCAAGAGATCGAGACCGTCCTGGTCAACATGGTGAAACCCCGTCTCTACTAAAACTACGAAAAATTAGCTGGGCATGGTGGTGCGTGCCTGTAGTCCCAGCTACTCAGGAGGCTGAGGCAGGAGAATTGCCTGAACCCAGGAGGCGGAGGTTGCGGTGAGCCGAGATCGCGCCATTGCACTCCAGCCTGGGTAACAAGAGTGAAACTCCGTCTCCTTAGAAGTGAATTTGAGAGAAAATTAAGTTGCCCAAGTTTGACCAATTTAAATTTCTCTGAAAATCACCACTAAGTTTGATCTGAGGATCAGGTTAGGGTTATTAAGACTATAATCACACAATGTATGAAGATCAGAGTTTCCCACCAACTTTTTATTAGAAAACCTGACCCACCAATTGTTAACATTGTGCCACATCTATTTTATCACTGGATGTCTCTTTTTCTATACACACACATGCACACGCACACCCACATATAGTTTCTCCTGGCCCATATGAAATGAAGTTGCATATGACATGACATTTTACTTTAGCAAAGCTGGCAGAAGTTTGAAAAGTAAACTTCTTATGCTGCTGCCACAGTTTTAAGTATTATCAGAAGAGATTCTCCAGTCCTACCACTGCTTCATTCAACTATCCTTAAGAAGTATTATCAGAAAGGTTTAAAAAAACAACCCTCAAAACCCAGAATACATTGCAGATACTGGCCAAGATGCAGTATGCCCACCATAGCTTCTCTCTCTCCCTCTCACTGATAGGAATTAAAAACAGTAGATAATATACAATTAAAAACGGTAGGTAACTGAGGGCTCCGAAAAGTCAACAAAATCAAGTGGACTGTGGAGAGGGGTCAAAACTTGGAGAAACAACCCACACAGGGTTGTTTCCTTTTTTTTTTTTTTAAATCTCTTCTATTTTCTCTTGTGGTTTTGAACTGCTGTAATGGTGATATGGGAATCTAAAACTCCTAGAGAAACTCCATCTTTCTAGCCAGAGAACTGGGAAAAAGGGACTCTGAAGGCCAAAGAATATGGGAGGAGAACTACAAAGGAATGAGCTGAACAAGGGGATGTGCTAATTCTGTATGTGAATTGGCATACATCTTACGCTCCCTCTTGAGCTGTGCATGCACAGGGTAGACTCAAAGCAGCACAAAAAAGGCTTTCAGAACCGAACTGTGATATAAACCACTGCCCAAATCACAGGTTAACCCTTAAGTGGGATATGCATGGTATAAACCCAAAGCAACATAGCAAAGGTCTTGAAAACTGAACTGACATTGGAACCAACAACTACACAAGATGACAAAGAACTTGTAATATTTGAAGTGTGATTGGCTACTAAGACAAAAACATAGATATTCTACAGAGAATATAAGCCAAGAGGATGAGAGTCTTATAACATAGTGCCAGGATAAATGTCCAGGGTACAATTACTTGACACACAAGGAACTAGAAAAATGTGACCAATTTTCAAAGGAAAAAACAAGAAGCAAATGCAAACATAAAATGACTCAGATGGTGCTGTTTTCAGATGGAGATTTTATTTATTTTATTTTATTTTTTGAGATAGAGTCTCACTCTGTCGCCCAGGCTGGAGTGTAGTGGTACAATCTTGGTTCACTATAACCTCTGCCCCCCGAGTTCAAGAGATTCTCCTGCTTCATCCTCCCAAGTAGCCAAGATTACCACCACGCCTAGCTAAGTTTTGTGTTTTCAGTAGCGAAGGGGTTTTAACATGTTGACCAGGCTGGTCTCAGACTCCTGATCTCAAGTGATTCACCCACCTCAGCCTCCCAAAGTGCTGGGATCATAGGCGTGAGTCACCGTGCCCGGTCTGGAGATTTTAAAGTACCTAGTATAACTATGTTCCATGAGATAAGGTAAAAACATTCGAAATGAATAGAAAGGCAGAAATTCTCAATACAGAAACAGAAATTATCAAAAAGAATCAAACAGAAATTTTAGACTTGAAAAATACAGTATCTGAAATAAAAAATTTATGTTGAATGGATTCAATAGCAGGATGGAGATGGAAAAGTAAAGAGTAAGTGAACCTGAAGACAGAGCAATAAAAATTGGCCAATCTGAAAAACAAAAAGAAAAATGGTCACATAGAGCTTCGGGGACCTATGGAATGATATCAAAAGGTTTAATTTGGACAGATTCTTGGTAGCAGAGTTGGGGGAAATGGCCTAAAATTTGTGCAACTGAAGACCCAGAGACGGTGAAGAAAGAGATGCAGGTACAACAAAGTATTTTAAAATTAATGGCTGAAAACTTGTCAAATTTTGTGAAAGGCATACATTTACAAATTCAAAGGGCCCAGTGAACCCAAAACAGATTAAATGTAAAGAAAATCACATTTCTTTACATGTAATGACACACCACAATCAGACTTCTGAAACCCAAAGCTAAATAAGAAAATATCTTGGACAAGGCCAGAGAAAAATCAACGTATTATGTATAAGCAGGAACTACTAAATGACTACAGATTTCTTATTAGAAACCATGGAGGCCAGAAGACAGTAGGACAGTATCATTAAAGTGGTGAAAAAAAAAGAAATGTTGGCTGGGCACAGTGGCTCATGCCTATAATCTCAACACTTTGGGAGGCTGAGGCGGGCTGACCATTTGAAGTCAGGAGTCCAAGAACAGCCTGGCCAATGTGATGAAACCCCATCTCTACTAAAAATACAAATTAGCCGGGTGTGGTGGTATACATCTATAGTCCCAGATACTCGGCTACTTGAGAGGCTGAGGCAAGAGAATTGCTTGAGCCCAGGAGGTGGAGGTTGCAGTGAGCCAAAATCATGCCACTGCACTTCAAACTGGGTGACTCCATCTCAAAAACAAAAAGAAAAAAGAAAAAGAAATGTTGACTCAGAATTCTTTATCCTTCAGGAAAGAAGACGAAATGAGGACATTCTCAGCTGAAGACGAACTAAGAGAATTGACCGTAGACCTGCTCTAAAAGAAAATGGCTAAAAGAAGCTCTTCAGACTGAAAGGAAATAAGACTAGAAGTAAACTTGGAGCTTTAGGAATGAAAAAAGAACAACAACAACAAAAAAGAATAAACACAAAAGATGATTTTCCTAAGTTCTTAAGATATATAGATATTAATACACGGCTTTTGAAAGCAAAACTTGAAATATTGTCTGGTGTGGTTTTCAGTGTATATAGATATAATATGTATGGCAAGTATACCAAAAGAAAAGGGAATATAAGGGAACCTTTATGGTTATAAAGCTTCTGTATTTTACTTTAAGGGATGAAATACTGGAGAGGATCCAAGGTGACCGAAGAGGAACAGCTCTGGATTGCAGTTCCAAGAGAAAATGCAGAGGGTGAGTGATCACTGCATTTCCAAACAAATTTTTACTGCACACAGACCAGGCGATTCCTGGGTGGAAAAGCACCACGAGTCTCCAGCTCGGCTGTTTCAGCCAGCGCAGCAGGTCTCTGCACAAAAACTCACACAAATCCAGGCACCATTTCAACTGGCAACTGGAATGCCTGAGAGACACAGTTGCCCATTCAACTGAAAAAAGAGGGCTGAAACAGGGAGCCAGGTGATCTGGCTCGGCTGGTCCCACCCCGACAAAGACCAGCAATCTGAAATGCTCTGGATTGAGAGTTAAACAGCAAGCACAGCTGGACCCAGGATGGTCCAGCTCTGTGGGGGGAAGGGCATCCACCATTACCGAGGCAGTCAGCCATTACAGAGACAGTCCGCCATTACCGAGGTAGACTGCCATTACCGAGGCAGACCGCCATTACTGAGGCAGTTCTAACTATACCCCTATAAACAAAATTGCAAGGAAGTTCACAC
Source organism: Sapajus apella (assembly GCF_009761245.1). NCBI lineage: Eukaryota > Metazoa > Chordata > Mammalia > Primates > Cebidae > Sapajus > Sapajus apella. The sequence continues at coordinate 578,520 of NW_022437062.1, forward strand.
AGCAGCAGGGCATAGCCCACAACAGCTCAGCAACACCTCTGCTGGCAGACTGTAACTAGGCTACCTCCTTGCTGGGCAGGGCAACTCTAAAAAAAGGCAGCAGAATGACAGGAACTTATAAATAAAGCCCTACCTTCCCAAGACAGAGCACCTGGGAAAAAAAGGCGGTTATGAGTTCCGCTGCAGCAGACTTAAACTTACCTGCCCAGCAGCTCTGAACAGAACAACGTAGCTCACAGCTCAGCACTTGAGTTCCTATAAGGGACAGACTGTATCCCCAAGCAGCTTCCCAATCCCTGTACAGGTATTGATCGACTTACCACCTATGCAACTTACGACCATTCGACTTTACGACCACAATCGCTAGCCACGACTGCTCCGCGTCTGGCAGCGCAAACGTTGCCCAGCTGGGCGTACGACAGTGCGGACCAGCTTCCGGCAGCACTACCATCTCCACGTGCACCATTTCAACTATACATATAGCCTACTCAACTTACGACCAAATCAAGTTACGACCGGTCTGCGGTCCCGACTGTGGTCGTAAGTCGAGCACTAGCTGTATAATCAGAGACACCTCATAAAGGAGAGCTCAGGCTGACATCTGGTAGGTATCCTTCAGGAACAAAGATAACAGAAGAAACTGGCAGCAGCCCTTACAGTTCTACAGCCGCTGCAGGTGATCCCCAGGTAAACAGGGTCTGGAGTGAACCTCTAGCAGTCCTACAGCATGGGGGCCTGACTGTTAGAAGGAAAACTAAGAAACAGAAAGAAATAACTTCATCAGCAACAAAAAGGACACCCACTCAGAGACCCCATCTGAAAGTCATCAACTAAAAAGACCACAGGTAGATAAAGCCACAAAGATGGGAAGAAACCAGCCTGAAAAGGAAGAAAACACCAAATCCATAATGCCTCTCCTCCTTCAAGGGATCACAACTCCTCACCAGCAAGGGAACAAAGCTGGACGGAGAATGAGTGTGATGAATCGACAGAAAGAGGCTTCAGAAGGTGGGTAATAACAAAGTTCTCAGAGCTAAAAGATCATGTTCTAATCCATTGCAAAAACAACTAAGAACCTTGAAAAAAGGTTTGACGAAATGCTAACAAGAATAAACACCTTAGAGAAGAATATAAATGAACTGATGGAACTAAAAAACACAACATGAGAACTTCACGAAGCATACACAAGTTTCAATAACCGAATCGACCAAGCAGAAGAAAGGATATCAAAGATTGAAGATCAACTCAATGAAATAAAATGAGAAGGCAAGATTAGAGAAAAAAGAGTGAAAAGAAATGAACAACACCTCCAGGAAATATGGGATTATGTGAAAAGACCTAATCTACATTTGATAGGTGTACCTGAATGTGACAGAGAGAATGAATCCAAGCTGGAAAACAATCTCCAGGATATTATCCAGGAGAACTTCACCAACCTAGCAATGCAGGCCAACATTCAAGTCCAGGAAATACACAGAACATCACAAATATATTCCTCAAGAAGAGCAACCACAAGGCATATAATCATCAGATTCACCAGGGTTGAAATGAAGGAAAAAATGCAGCCAGAGAAAAAGGTCCGGCTACCCATAAAGGAAAGCCCATCAGACTCACAGCAGATCTCTCAGCAGAAACCCTTCAAGCCAGAAGAGAGTGGGGGCAAATATTCAACATCCTTAAAGAAAAGAACTTTCAACCTAGAATTTCATATACAGCCAAACTAAGCTTCATAAGTGAAGAAGAAATAAAATCCTTTATGGACAAGCAATTGCTGAGACATTTTGTCATCACCAGGCCTGCCTTACAAGAGCTCCTGAAAGAAGCACTAAACATAGAAAGGAAAAACCAGTACCAGCCACTCCAAAAATGTACCAAATGGTAAACAGCACCGATACAATGAAAAAACTGTGTCAACTAACGGGCAAAACAACCAGCTAGCATCAAAATGGCAGGATCAAATTCACATATAACAATATTAACCTTAAATGTAAATGGGCTAAATGCCCCAATTAAAAGACACAGACTGGCAAATTGGATAGAAAGTAAAACACCCATCAGAGTGCTGTATACAAGAAACCCATCTCACGTGCAAGGACACACATAGGCTCCAAATAAAGGGATGGTGGAAGATTTACCAAGCAAATGGAGAGCAAAAAAAAGGCAGGAATTGCAATCCTAGTCTTTGATAAAATAGACTTTAAACCAACAAAGATCAAAAGAAACAAAGAAGGGCATTACATAATGGTAAAACGATCAACGCAACAAGGTGAGCTAATGATCCTAAATATATATGCACCCAATACAGGAGCACCCAGATACATAAATAACCTACAAAGAGACTCAGACTAATAACCTACAAAGAGACTTAGACTCCAACACAATAGTAGTGTTGGAGACTTTAACATTTCACTGTCAATATTTGACAGATAAACAAGACAGAAAATTAACAAGGATATCCAGGACTTGAACTCAGATCTGGGCCAAGCAAACCTAATAGATATCTATAGAACTCTCCACCCCAAATCCACAGAATATACATTCTTCTCGGCACCACATCATACCTACTCGAAAACTGACCACATAATTGGAAGTAAATCACTCCTCAGCAAATGCAAAAGAACGGAAATCATAACAAACAGTATCTCAGACCACAGTGCAATCAAATTAGAACTCAGAATTCAGAAACTAACTCAGAACCACACAACTTCAAGGAAACTGAACAACTGGATCATTTCAATGTTGACTGGATCAACAATGAAATGAAGGCAGAAATAAAGAGGTTCTTCGAAACCAACGAGAATGAAGACACAACATACCAGAATCTCCAGGACACATTTAAAGCGTTGTCTAGAGGAAATTTTATAGCAATAAATGCCCATATGAGAAGCAAGGAAAATCTAAAATCAACACCCTATCGTCAAAATTGAAAGAGCTAGAGGAGCAAGATCAAAAAAACTCAAAAGCCAGCAGAAGACAAGAAATAACTAAAGTTAGACAGAACTGAAGGAGACAGAGGCACAAAAAACCCTTCAAAAAAATCAATAAATCCAGGAGCTGGTTTTTTGAAAAGATCAACAAAATAGACCGTTAGCCAGATTAATAAAAAAGAAAAGAGAGAATCAAATAGATGCAATAAAAAACGATAACGGGGATATCACCACAGATTCCACAGAAATATAAACCACCATCAAAGATTACTACAAACAACTCTATGTACATAAACCAGTAAACCTGGAAGAAATGGATAAATTCCTGGACACTTGCACCCTCCCAAGCCTAAACCAGAAAGAAGCCAAAACTCTCCATCGACCAATAACCAGGACTGAAGTTGTGGCAGCAATTAATAGCTTACCAACCGAAAAAAGCCCAGGTCCAGATGGGTTCACAGCTGAATTCTACCAGATATACAAAGAAGAGCTAGCATCACTCCTTCTGAAACTATTCCAAACAATCCAAAAAGAGGGAATCCTTCCCAAATCATTTTATGAGACCAACATCATCCTGATACCAAAAGCCAGCAAAGACTCAACAAGAAATGAAAACTTCAGGCCAATATCCATTATGAACATAGATGCAAAAATCTTCAATAAAATACTGGCAAACCCATTGCAACAGAATATCTAAAAGCTTATCCATCACAATTAAGTAGGCTTTATCCCGGGGATGCAAGACTGGTTCAACATATGCAAGTCTATAAACGTAATTCACCACATAAACAGAACAAAAGACAAAAGCCACATGATTATCTCAATAGATAATCTCAATAGATGTAGAAAAGGCCTTCGACAAAATTCAGCAACCCTTTATGCTAAAAACTCTCAATAAACTAGGTATTGACGGAACATATCTCAAAATAATAAAAGCTATTTATGACAAACCCACAGCCAATATCATACTGAATGGGCAAAAACTGGAAGCATTCCCTTTGAAATCTGGCACTAGACAAAGATGCCCTCTCTCACCACTCCTGTTCAATAGGGTATTGGAAGTTCTAGCCAGAGCAATCAGGCAAGAAATAAAGGGTATTCAATTAGGAAAGAAGGAAGTCAAATTGCCTCTATTTGCAGACGACATGATTGTATATTTAGAAGACCCTATGATCTCAGCCACAAATCTTCTTAAACTGATAAGCAACCTCAGCAAAATCTCAGGATACAAAATCAATGTGCAAAAATCACAAGCATTCCAATACACCAATAAAAGAGCCAAATCAAGAACAAACTGCCATTCACAATTGCTACAAAGAGAATAAAATACCTAGGAATACAAGTAACAAAGGATGTAAAGGACCTCTTCAAGGAGAACTATAAACCACTACTCAATGAAATAAGAGAGGACACAAACAGATGTAGAAACATTCCATGTTCATGGTTAGGAAGAATCAATAGGGTGAAAATGGCCATACTGCCCAAAGTAATTGATAGATTCAACACTATCCCCACCAAGCTACCAATGACCTTCTTTACAGAACTGGAAAAAACCACCTTAAACTTCATATGGAACCAAAAGTGAGCCCACATAGCCAAGTCAATTCTAAGCAAAAAGAACAAAGCTGAAAGCATCACACTACTGGACTTCAAACTATACTACAAGGCTACAGTAATCAAAACAGCATGGTACTGGTACCAAAACAGAGATATAGGCTAATGGAACAGAACAGAGGCCTCGGAGGCAACACCACACATCTACAACCATCTGATCTTTGACAAAGCTGACAAAAACAAGCAACAGGGAAAGGATTCCCTGTTCAATAAATGGTGTTGGGAAAAGTGGCTAGCCATGTGCAGAAAGCAGAAACTGGACCCCTTCCTGACACCTTACACTAATATTAATTCCACATGGATTAAAGACTTAAACATAAGACCTAACACCATAACAACCTTAGAAGAAAACCTAGGCAAAACCATTCAGGGCATAGGCATAGGCAAGGACTTCATGACTAAAACGCCAAAAGCATTGACAACAAAAGCCAAAATATACAAATGGGATCTAATTAAACTCCAGAGCTTCTGCACAGCACAAGAAACAATCATCAGAGTGAACCGGCAACCAACAGAATAGGAAAAAAATTTTGCAATCTACCCATCTGACAAAGGACTTATATCCAAAATCTACAAAGAAATAAAACAGATTTACAAGAAAAAAAAAAACCAACCCATTCAAAAGTGGGTGAATGATATGGACACTGTTGAAAAGAAGACATATATGAGGCCAACAAACATATAAAAAATGCTCACCATCACTGGTCATTAGAGAAATGCAAATCAAAACTACATTGAGATACCATCTCACGCCGGTTAGAATGGCGATCATTAAAAATTCTGGAGACAACAGATGCTGGAGAGGATGTGGAGAAATAGTAACACTTTTACACTGTTGGTGGGAGTGTAAATTAGTTCAACCATTGTGGAAGACAGTGTGGCGACTCTTCAAGGACCTAGAAATAGAAATTCCATTTGACCCAGCAATCCAGTTACTGGGTATATATCCAAAGGATTATAAATTGTTCTATTATAAGGACACATGCACACATACATTCACTGCAGCACTGTTTACAATAGCAAAGACTTGGAACCAACCCAAATGCCCATCAATGATAGATTGGACCAGGAAAATGTGGCACATATACACCATGTAATACTATGCGGCCATAAAATATGATGAGTTCGTGTCCTTTGTAGGGACATGGATGAACCTGGAGACCATCATTCTCAGCAAACTGACACAGGTACAGAGAGTCAAGCACCGCATGTTCTCACTCACAGGCAGGTGTTGAACAATGAGAACGCATAGACACAGGGAGGGGCGCATCACACACTGAGGTCTGTCAGGGGGCACTAAAGGAGGGACAGTGTGGGTTAGGAAGTTGGGGAGGGATAATCTGGGGAGAAATGCCAGATACAGGTGATGGGGATGGAGGCAGCAAACCACATTGCCATGTATGTACCTAAGCAACAATCCTGCATGTTTGTACCCCAGAACCTAAAATGCAATTATATACATAAATGATAAAATATTAACCTACTAGAATGTAAAAGTTTAGGTATGTATGTTAACTACCCTATAACAACCACTTAAAACACTGTAACAGACAAAAAGCCAGTAATATACATGAAAATGAAATACTAAAAAATATTCAAATAATTCAAAAGAAGGTAGGAAAGAGGTGAAAGAGGAACAAAAGGCATAGAGCAAATAATAAAAGGGTAGACCTAAACCCAACGTTATTAAAAATTGTATTAAGTAGTTTCAACATAACCAAAAAGATATCGTTAGAGTTCAGGAAAAAACAAGATCCAACTATTTGCTGTGTATAAGAAACTCAATAGAAAATATAAAGACATAGGTTAAAAGTTAAATAAACTAATTCATTAGTGTCACTAAAGTTGCTACATAACCTTCCACTGCTAAACTTGACTGGCTTAACAAAAAAGGTAAAAAGAAAACCACACAAAAACCTGTGACACAAATATTCCTAACAGTATTATTTCGTAACAGCCAAAAGGTGCAAACAACCTAAATGTTCATTAACTGATGAATGCATAAATAAAATGTAGTATATTCATATAATGGAATATCATTGGGCAATAAACAGGAATAAAGTACTGATAATGTCATAGCTATGTTATGATGAACCTTGAAAATACTATGCTGAAAATCCCTGTTCCACTCTCCCTTTCCTAGGGAAAAAAAAAAGGAAATACTGTAGTATGCTAAGTGAAACAAGCCAATCACAAAACACCATGTATTGTAGGATTCCATTAAACCGAAATGTCCAAAATAAGCAAATCCATAGAGACAAAAAGCAGAGTAGTGATTGCCTAGCAGTTAAGTAGGAATGGGGAGTGATACCTGAATTGAACCTTAGAAAGACTGGAGAAAAAAAAAAAAAAAAAAAAAGGAATGGGGAGTGACTGCTAATGAGTATGGGATTCATTTTAGGATGTTAAAAATGTTCTAAAATTGGGCCAGGCGTGGTGGCTCAAGCCTGTAATCCCAGCACTTTGGGAGGCCGAGGCGGGTGGATCACGAGGTCAAGAGATCGAGACCATCCTGGTCAACATGGTGAAACCCCGTCTCTACTAAAACTACAAAAAATTAGCTGGGCATGGTGGTGCGTGCCTGTAATCCCAGCTACTCAGGAGGCTGAGGCAGGAGAATTGCCTGAACCCAGGAGGCGGAGGTTGCGGTGAGCCGAGATCGCGCCATTGCACTCCAGCCTGGGTAACATGAGTGAAACTCCGTCTCAAAAAAAAAAAAAAAAAAAAAAATTTAAAAATGTTCTAAAATTGGATTGTAATGATGATTATATAATTCTAAAAGTGGTATTTTTTAAAAATGTATTTTTAAAAAAGTAAAGGGAAAAGATGTATCACGTAAACAAAAAGGAAGCTGGAATAGCTGTACTATCAGATCAAATAAACTTCTGAACAAGGAGTACTATCAGGGATAAAGAGAGACATTATAAAATGACATAGGGGCCATGTTTATGCATCTAACAACTTAACTTCAAAATATATTAACCAAAACTGATGAGACAAAGAAATAGACAAAATCACAAAGAGGCTTCAAAATCCCTCTTAGTAACTGATATAACAAGTAGACAGAAAGTCATCAATGATACAGAAGACCAGAACAGACTATCAGTCAACTTGCCCTAAATTATATTTATAGAATATTACACTCTAAAAAACAGAATACACATATTTTTCAAGTGTACACGAAACATTCACAAATACAGACCATAATCTGTGTGATAAACAAATCTTAACAAATTTAAGACTTGAAACCATATACGTTATGTTCTCTGACCACTATGGAATTAAATTAAAAATCAGTAACAGATATCTGAAAAATCCAAAAACACTTCTTAATTTAAATAATACACTTCTAAGTAACTCATGGGTCAAAAGGAAGCCATGAGATAAATTAGAAAATATTCTGAATGAAATTAAAATGAAAATACAGTATATCAAAACTTGTGGGATACAACTAAAGCAGTGCTTAGAAGGGAATTTAGAGCATTAAATGCTTATATTAGAAAAGGAGAAGGGTCTAGAATCAGCGTTCTAGGCTTTCACCTTAAATCACAAAAAGAAGAGCAAGTTGTATCCAAAGCAAGCAGAAAGAAGGAAACAAAGTGCAGAAATAAAATTAAGAACAGAAAATCATTAAAGGAAAGAAAAAAAATTTCAATGAACCCAAAAGCTGATTTTCTAAACAATCAGTAAAATTGATATCCTAGCCAAATTGAGAAGACACAAATTACCAATATCAGGAGAAAGAGGGACAATCACTACATAACCCGCAGACATTAAAAGCATAATAAAAGAATATTATGCACAACTCTACGTCCACAAACTCATTAACTTGGATGAATGGATCAATTCCTTGAAAGACAAAAATCTACCAAAGCTTACTTAAAAAAAAAAAAAAAAAAAACTAAATAAATGGAGAATTATACCATATTCCTGAATAATCCTAATCAAAAACCCAGGAAGCGGATTCTACAACAGAAAGACAAATGAACTACAAGAGTTACAAATAAGAACAAATTTAGAGGACTCATTTTACCTGATTTCTAGACTTACTATATAAAGGTAGAGTAATCTAGATAGCATGGTATACACTAATGGATAGACACATACATTGGTAGAAAAAACGGAATAATAGAAATAAACCTACATAAATATGATCAACTGATTTTTTTAAATCAAGGTGCAAAGGCAATTCAATGGAGAAAGATTAGTCTTTTCAACAAATGGCATTGGAACAAATGAACAATCTGTTAAAAAAAAAAAAAAGAACCTTACTTAACCCCTATCTTCTACAAAAATTAACTCAAAATGGATCAGAGATCTAAATGTAAAAAGTGAAATTATAAAACTTGAAGATAAAAATTTAGGAGAAAATCTCTTTGACAACCTTTGACTAGACAAAGAATTCTCAAACACAACATAAAAAGCACGATCCATACAAGAAAAACTTGTAAATTAGACCTCTTTAAAATTAAAAACTTTTGTTCTAAAAAAGGCAGTTAAGAAAATGAACAGACCTGGCTTAAGCTGGGATAAAATATTTTCAAATCACATATCTGACAAAGGCTTATATTTACAATCTGTAAAGAAATCTACAACTCAAATGCATTATGCTAAATCAAGAAGTTGGACTCAAAAAGCTACATACTATACAATTCCATTTATGTGGCACTCTGGAAAAGGCAAAAACCATAGGGCTGGAAAATAAATCAGTGTACCAGGGGTCTGGAGTAAGCATAGGTACTGACTACAAAGGGATTTCTTTTAGGGGGTATGAAATTATTCTGTATCTTGGTAATGATGATTACAAGTCTTTTTATTCATAGTACCACATACCACAGAGTGGATTTTACTCTATGTTAAATACACTTTTTTAAATATAGCTTTTAAAAAACTGAATAATATCTAAGTAAACTTAACATGGCAATTGACCAGAAGGTACTTCATTCAGACTGAAAAAAGAGATCATTTATTTCTATTATTTTTAGAGAGTTAAAACAAGTTCCAAAAAAAGCAGTTTACCGGTGCTGGGACTGTAGTCTTTCTAGTGGTTCAGCCTTCTGTTGAATCCCTTCCTGAAATATTGCATCTGCTTTCCTAAAGTTTTCTCTAGCTTCATATTCTTCTGCCCATGAGATATAGAACTGAGCAAGTGAAACACCAATCCCTTGGTTGTGCAAGTAACTGTACATATCCAAAGGCTCATTGCATAAACGCCCCTGTAACAAATTAAAAGTGTTAACAGTTAACCAATTTCTACTTACATATTGAATGCCTATTAGATGCCAAACAATCACTGGAGATACTACATGCAATTTCGGTATTGAAAAAAAAAAAAAATCTATTATTACAATGTGACAATGACCATACTGGGAGGACCTAAAAAAGAGAAAAAAGTGGGAGATTTATAAGAAGAGATGGAGACTAAAGGCTTCATGTAGGAGTAATAAGCCAGGCACAGTGGCTTATGACTGTAATCACAGCATTTTGGGAGGCTAGGATCACTTGAGGTTAGGAGTTGGAGACAAGCCTGGGCAATTTAACAATTCCCTGTCTCTACAACAAAATTTTAAAAATTAGCTGGGCACAGTGGCAGACACCTGTAGTCCTAGCTACCCAGGAGGCTGAGGCAGGTGAATCACTTGAGCCCAAGAGTTTGAGGCTGCAGTGAGTTATGATGCTGCCACTGCACTCTAGCTTAGGTGACAGCGTGAGACCTTGTCTCTAAAGTATGAAATAAAAAAAAAAAAAAGGAAAAAAAGGGGCAGGGAAGGGGCTAACATTTGAGCTTAGCCCTGAAGGAGAAACGGACTTTCATCAGGTGGAAAATGGGAAGGGAAGGGTATTTCAGCCAGAAAAAATAGCATAAGCAAAGGTACAAAAGACGAAAAGTTATGTAGGGGTCCAGGCAAGATAGCAGTCTGGAGAAAAAGGCTGTGATCGGTCTTGAATGTCAAGCTAATCAATTTTGAATATGCCTAATAGTAACTGTTATATGTGTTAGGGTGGGTAAGCTATAAGCAAAAGAATGATATAGTCAAATCTGTGTTTTAGAAAGGACATTATGAGACCAGGTACAATGTAAATAATTCTAGTAGCAAGAGGGAGGAAAATATCCCTAAAAACCCCACATCATAAACATTTTGACACATTTTTTCAGTCTTTTTTTCCTTAAGGATAAAAGGATATATATTGTCTTACAAAGTTTGATCATGATAAAATTGGCTTTTATTCCACTATAACACTTCATTGTTCACTTTTCCATGCTCCTGCTTTTACTTCACCAATATTATTTTATTTATTTTCAAGAGACAAGGTCTTGCTCTGTTGTCCAGGCTGGATGGCAGTGGCACAATCATAGCTCACTATAGCCTTGAATTATTTTCACTGTTATTTTTAAATTAATGCAAATGTTTCATATAATAGAACTTCCATAATTTAATTGTTCATCTACTTCTGGATATTTAAACTACTACTAATTTTGCCCAATTATAAATAACTTCATGCATACAACCCTTCACATTTTACATTACTCCCTTAAGAGAGATTCCTAGAACTATGTTAAAAAGTAAATTGCTTTCTGAGAAGGTTGTAAAAATTTTTAATACTAAAATTTAATAATTCACAAAAATACTCATTCTACCAGACTCTAATTAGCATTAGAAACTATTAAAAACAGTTCCTAATTTCTCAAGGTTCTAGTTCGGAGTTCTTTCACTACTAGAGAGGCTACCATTTGTTACTTTACTAAATGCCTTCTATTTATCTCTTTCTAACTGTCCAGCTGAGGTTAAGTCTTTCTTATATGTGTTCCCACAGAACTCATTTTAAAATCCTTTTTTATTTTATTTTTATTTTTTTTGAGACGGAGTTTCACTCTTGTTACCCAGGCTGGAGTGCAATGGTGCGATCTCGGCTCACCGCAACCTCCGCCTCCTGTGTTCAGGCAATTCTCCTGCCTCAGCCTCCTGAGTAGCTGGGATTACAGGCACGCGCCACCATGCCCAGCTAATGTTTTTTGTATTTTTAGTAGAGACGGGGTTTCACCATGTTGACCAGGATGGTCTCGATCTCTTGACCTCGTGATCCACCCGCCTTGGCCTCCCAAAGTGCTGGGATTACAGGCTTGAGCCACCGCGCCCGGCCTCATTTTAAAATTCTATTTACCGTTAAAATTAATGGCTTCACATCTGTCTTCCAGATAAACTAAGCTCTACAAAGTCAGAAAACATTGCTATCTATTATATGCCAGCCATTAATCATGGTCTAGTACAACGAATGCTAAATAAGTGAAATGTTTTCTTTATATCTTTAACAAAAATAATTCATATTTTATAGTTTAATTTTGCAGTAATGCAGTAAATGGATTTTCTTGCTTATTTAAATTAGTGATACTTTCTCATGTGGTGTTTCAAGAAAAGTTATAATTCTGAATGTGCTACCACCATACAATCCAGTCTTTGATATCTATCACTACATAAATATAGTTTAACATTGATTTCACTACTTGAAGAGCTTTCTGAATGGTTCTGGTGTTCCTGTGCATGGGACAGCCAGTAAAGATCAGGTTATACGAGTGCTGAATGAGATCACCTAAGAAATAACATAAACAGGCTGGGCGAGGTGGTTCAGGCCTGTGATATCAGCACTTTGGGAGGCCAAGACGGGCGGATCAAGAGGTCAGGAGTTCAAGACCAGCCTGACCAACATGGTAAAACTCCGACTCTACTAAAAATACAAAAATTAGCTAGGCGTGATGGCATGTGCCTGTAATCCCAGCTGCTCAGGAGGCTGAGTGAGGAGAATTGCTTGAGCCCTGGAGGCAGAGGCTGCAGTGAGCCAAGATCATGCCATTGCACACCAGCCTGGGCAACAAGGTGAGACTCTGTCTCAAAAAAAAAAAAAAAAAAAAACCAGAAATAACATAAATAAAAGGACTACATGGTTAGACTAATAGATCTAAAAGTTAAATAAACCTTTTTTGGTAACCCTTAAATTGCCAAACTAAAATAATTCTATACCTTTAAATAAAAATACCAGATGTTTTCTAGAAACAAATTTTTCCTTAGCTAGACTGTAAGAGTCACATAACATAACTGACTGGAGAACTCCTTCTGCAAAGCAAAAGAAAGTAGTATGAAGAATTCATCTGTTACTACTCTTGACAAGCACCACAAAGAAAAAGCAATAGTTTATTATGTACCTTGTTTGTCACATACAAAGTTCAGATTATTGCTGATCATTCTAGTGTTGATCATTTGAATTTGATGGCTGTCTATACCAGTGTTTCTCAGATAATCTGTGGTGAAGGGGCCAGCTTTACTATGTGCATGTGTGTGTTCCATCATGGACTGACATAAAATACAACAAAAATTAGAACTTACTATGATGATGTGCTTGAATGTCCCAGCAATATCAAATAGTTACCAAAGTTTCCAAAAGCTCACTTCCAATTTTTGTACTTATCTCAAACAGTATGCAAACCCGTCTTTCAGTAGCACTGATCTAGGCTGTGCTTTTTACTTTATGATATTATTCTTCATCAGTACAAGCACCAGGTTAACAAAAATAGATAAGTTATTCTAATTGTTACTTTTAACAACTGCAATTAAATATAATCATAGATTCCTGGGACTGAAAGTCACTTTAGAGGTACAGCTAGTCCAATCTTTTATTATTTCTTTTTTTTCTGAGAATGAGTCTCTCTCAGTCACCCAGGCTGGAGTGAAGTGGCACAATCTCAGCTCATACAACCTCTGCCACCCAGGTTCAAGCAATTATTCTGCCTCAGCCTCGTGAGTAGCTGGGATTACAGGCACACATCACCACGCATGGTAATTTTTGTATTTTTAGTAGAGAAGGGATTTCACCTTGTTGGCCAGGCTAGTCTCGAACTCCTGACCTCAGGTGATATGCACACCTTGGCTTCCCAAAGTGCTGGGATTACAGGTGTGAGCCACCACACCCAGTCTCCAATCTTTCAATAAATTACACATAAAGATATTTAGGTTAGTGACAAATGAAGGACAAAATCCTTTATTTGGGTGTAACCATTGTGTTACACTGCAAGGGTCTACAGTCTCCAGGCTAACAAATCTGTTTAGCATTCTTTGGTTGCCGTTTTTCATTATAAGTTTCTGTAACTAATATTCATAAGGTAATTTCTCCAACCTTTCACTAAGGATGTAAAAATATTTGTAAAATGTCCTGAGGAAATCAAGATACTTTATGCCTTGAGGATTTACCTAATTTTCTATACTTGTAACTATAGTTGACCCTTGAACAACACAGATCTGAGCTGCACAGGTTCACATATACACATATTTTCTTCCACCTCTGCCATCCCTGAGACAGCAAGACAAACCCTTCTTCTTCCTCCTCGGCCTACTCAATGTGAAGACAGGGAGGATGAAAATCTTTATAATGATCCACTTAACGACTAGTAAATATATGTTCTCTTCCTTATAATTTTCTTAATAACATTTTTTTCTCTAGTCTCTAGTTTACATTGTAGTAAAAAAAAAAGATATTATACATATAGCATACAAACTATGTGTTAATCGACTTTATGTTATTGGTAAGGCTTCTGGTCAACAGCAGGCTATTAATAATTTTGGGGGAGTCAAAAGTTATATGCATATTTTCAACTGGGTGAGGGGTGAGCACACCTAAGCCCCGTGTTCTTCAAGCGTCAACTATATTGGAGGTTTAAAATAAGTCTTCCTTAAGACTTAATAAGAAATTTCTTATTTTATTTTAGTATAAAATCTTATCAGTTTTAATGTCAAGAGAGATTGATTTTACTAAGAAGCCTTATCAGCTTTAATGTCAATATTTCATCATAATGTAGTGGTTGTGAACAATTTTAAATATTTATTGCTTTTTTTTCTAATTCATTTTCAAATAAAAGCAATGATACTAATGTCTAAGAAACCATGATCATTGTTTTTTATGAAAAATATGTTATTTCTACATGTCAAGTGCAACAGTACAAAGTAGTCAGGCAGCATTTTTTTTTTTTTTTTTTTTTTTAGATGGGGCCTTTCTCTATCACCCAGGCTGGAGTTCTATGGCATGATCTTGGCTCACTGCAACCTCCACCTCCTGGGTTCAAGCAATTGTCCTCCCTCAGCCTCCCGAGCAGCTGGGACTACAGGCATGCGCTACTACACCCGGCTAATTTTTTTTAATATTTTTATAGAGACAGTGTTTCACCATGTTGGTCAGGCTGGCTCAAACCTCAAACTCCTGACCTCAAATGATCTACCTGCCTTGGCCTCCCAAAGTGCTGGGATTATAGACGTGAACCACTGCACCCAGCCCAGGCAGATATTTTTGGCTATAGCAGTATACTAGGTAAAAAAGTACAAAGACCAATAAAAAACTGAAACATCACTTTTTTATGGTGATGACTTTCATAAAGGGGTGAAAGGGATACCAGAATCACCGAGGGGAATTTTTCCCCAAACACCCATATGGCTGGCAAATGTTGGCTCCCTCCTCCTCCAGTACAGTTTCATGGTCCAGTTGTTTTTTCTGTTTTTGTTTTTGTTTTTTGAGACAACATCTTACTCTGTCACCTGGGCTTATGTACAGTGGTACGATCTCAGCTCACTGTAGTCTGGACATCCTGAGCTCAAGCAATCCTCCCACCTCAATCTTCTGAGTAGCTGGGACTACAGGCACATGACACCACACCCGGCTAATTTTTGTATTTTTTGTAGAGATGGGGTTTCACCATGTTGCCTTGACTAGTCTTGAACTCCTGGGCTCAAGTGATCTGCCCACCTCAGCCCCCCAGTGTTGGAAATACAGGCATGAGCCACTGCACCCAGCCCAGTTATGTTTAGAATAAATAAATAAATAATGCGGGCTAGGAGTGTAGGTTCACACCTGTAATCCCAGCACTTTGGGAGGTCAAGGTGGGAGGATGGCTTGAGCTCAGGAGTTTGAGATCACTCTGGCCAACAGAAAGAGATGTCACCTCTACTAAAAATTTAAAAATTAGCCAGATGTAGTGGCATAGCACCTGTAGTTCCAGCTACTCAGAGGGCTGAGGTGGGAGGATCATTTGAGCCTAGGTTTAGGCTGCAGTGAGCCATGATAGAGCCACCACACTCCAGCCTGAGTGAGAAAGTGAGACTCTGTCTTAAAAAATAAAATTAATTAATTAATAATCCATACCCATTGAGAGATCTACAGACTGCAATCAATCTTAAGAGGGCAAAAAAAAAAAAAAACGTATTATACTATATTTAAGTCCTCCTTTAAGTAGAACCAATTTAGGCCAGTCGCAGTGGCTCACACCTGTAATCTCAGCAGTTTGGGTTGGGAGGCTGAGGTTGGTGGATCATGAGGTCAGGAGATCGAGACCATCCTGGCCAACATGATGAAGCCCTGTCTCTACTAAAAATACAAAAATTAGCTGAGTGTGGTGGCATGTGCCTATAGTCCCAGCTACTTGGGAGGCTGAGGCAGAATCGCTTGAACCCAGGAGGTAGAGGTTGCAGTGAGTCAAGATAGTGCCACTGCACTCCACCCTGGCAACAGAGCAAG
Source organism: Sapajus apella (assembly GCF_009761245.1). NCBI lineage: Eukaryota > Metazoa > Chordata > Mammalia > Primates > Cebidae > Sapajus > Sapajus apella. The sequence goes on from NW_022437062.1 coordinate 594,614, forward strand.
ACTCCGTCACACACACAAAAAAGTAGAACTAATTTATAAAATACTGAGTATTTATTAAATGTTTCCGATTTACTAAATGGCTCAGGTTTTACTTTTTTTTTTTTTTTTTGGTATACCAGATTCCTCTGGAGAAAATCTCTTAGTTTAATATTTAAAACTCAGATGGCACTTGAGAAAGACTTACTAATTTAAGCCAGAGACTGAGAAATCGAGGATCACTATAATATCGTTTTTCTCCTTGTAGTGCTTCTACAGCTCTTTCTAATAACGTTGACATGTTACTATCCTTCCCACCTTGAGGATAGTTCTGCTCTGTCCAGTTGATATACCTGAATGGGAAGAAAAATTTAAGAACACATTTTAAATTGAAATGTACTTTTGTTCTTGCTCCAAGACCCATTCTGGATTTAAGCAGAAGTATTTAATATAAGTATGTTTCTTTTGAGGTCCTCAGTGACATACCCTAAGCCTGTGTCTTCAAACTTCTCCAAATTGTCTCTAACACATGCTTCTAGGGAAAACTGAGGATAGGGATAGGAGGGTGTAGTTCAATGTTGTATGTCATAAACTTGAAATTTCTTGAATCTTAAACACCTCAGGAAGATATATTATGATTATTCTGGATCTCTGTGGCCCCATGACACCACTTTCTACTCTGACACACACTCCATATACCCAATTTAAGAAACATGGCCATAAGGACTCATCTGAGTACTTCTCTCAAACAGTATGCAAACCCTTCTTTCAGTAGCATTGATCTAAACTATGCTTTTTACTTTATGATATTATTCTTCAGTACAAGCACCAGGTTAACAAAAATAAAGAGATAAATTCTAATTAATTGTTATTTTTAACAACTGCAATTAAATATAATCATAGAATCTTGGGATTAAAAGTCTGTTAATGTTTCTATTGTCCTTGTTAAATAAAAAGACCCACCTATCCCAAACATCCAGAGGGTCATTTCCAGTGTAAAAGCGAATTTCAGATTCAAATGCCCTGAAATTTAAACAGAAAATGTTAGCATATGCAATAGTGACAACAGCCAATGAACAAGTATCACTTCCATTTTTATTCATGTAACTGATCTCAATTATTGCAGTAGAGTTTATGGGTTTGCTAAAGAACAGAACAAGGCCAGGCACAGTGGTTGATACCTGTAATCCCAACACTTTGGGAGGCCAAGGGGGTGGATCACTTGAGGTCAGGAGTTTGAGACCTGGGGAAGATGGTGAAACCCCATCATGTTAGCTGGGTGTGATGGCAAGCACCAGCAAATAAGCTGAGTGTGATGGCAAGCACCTATACTCCCAGCTACTTGGGAGGCTGAGGTGAGAGGATCGCTTGAACCCAGGAAGTAGAGGTTGCAGTGAGCTGAGGATGCACCACTGCACTCCAGCCTGAGCAAAAAGTGAAACTCTGTCTCAAAAAAAAAAAAAAAAAAAAAAAAAAAAGGATTCTGCTTAATAACATAAGAGGGAGAAAATATATAGAAATTAGAGGAACAAATTTCAAGACAACATACAGAAAAGTAGTATTAATATTACATAGCAGAGCCGGGCGCAGTGGCTCAAGCCTGTAATCCCAGCACTTTGGGAGGCCGAGGCAGGTGGATCACGAGGTCAAGAGATCGAGACCATCCTGGTCAACATGGTGAAACCCCGTCTCTACCAAAAATACAAAAAATTAGCTGGGCATGGTGGCATGTGCCTGTAATCCCAGCTACTCAGGAGGCTGAGGCAGGAGAATTGCCTGAACCCAGGAGGCGGAGGTTGCGGTGAGCCGAGATCGCGCCATTGCACTCCAGCCTGGGTAAAAAGAGCGAAACTGTCTCAAAAAAAAAAAAAAAAAAAAATTACATAGCAGTTAAAAACTCTGAAACAAGACAACCTAGATTCAACTTCAGCTCCACCAATCACAAGATGACTAACACTGGACAAGCTACTTAAAACTATATTTTCAGTTTCCGCATTTGTAAAATGGGGATAATAATAGTATTTTCTTATTAGGTTGGCCAGTATTAAATGTAAAGGGTTTACACACATTAACAAATATATAAGTAAGAATTTTAAAGTTCAAAAAAAATTCCATGGGTAACATTAGTCAAAGAAGAATAATACCATAGATAATGTGGAGAACACATCAAAGAAAGGGTAAAATATGACTATAAAAAGCTGGGAGGCTGGACGCAGTGGCTCACACCTGTAATCCCAGCACTTTGGGAGGCCGAGGTGGGTGGATCACCTGAGGTCAGAAGTTCAAGACCAGCCTGGCCAACATGGAGAAACCCCATCTCTATTTAAAAAAAAAAAAAAAAAAAAAAAAAAGCTGGGAAAGGCAAAGGGCTAAGACTAAATTAAGATTGACCAGTTAGAATAGAGAGAAGAATTAGGTAATAAGCCACAATTTGGATAAATGACTAACAAAAATTGTATAATGAGTTATGTTTGATCTAAAAATAATAAATTAGTCCCTGACACATGGGAATTTATACTCTAATTTAAAAAAGAAGTAAATAAATGAAAAATGTACTAGTAATACAAAACAGTATACTAAATTACAGTTGCCAAGAATGGGTAGTAAAGGCTTTAAGAAGTCAAAGGAGGTATCACAGAAGCAGCCTCTGAAGGTGAGACTCTGAAGGAACCAGGGAATTTGAAAAAGAACAGTTTTTTCAAGAAAGAGTGAAACTAATATTGAATAAAATTATGAAGGTGGAAGAGTTTATCCAAAGGAAGTTGAATGGACCCTAACCTGTAACATAAAGTCAGTACTGAGAACAAATGGAGACACCTGGAGAAGTAAGAAGCACATGCTTTAAATGTAAATTTAAAGACTTTGGATTCCATCTGCTCAAGCCACCATTGGTTCTTTAAATGGAGGGTATCTTAAATATGACAAGATTTCAAAAAGATTAATCAAGTAACTTTATAAGGATAGCCAGGCATTAGAAGGGACCACAATTATGAAGCTAACATGGCAATTAAACTGAGATAATGACATTATCTGCAGAAATGGTGAAAAAATAAAATCTAAGATGCTACTGATAAAAATCAGCAATCCTCCCAATTGATCTATAGATTCAAACCAATGTAATTGAAATTCTAGTAGGCTCTTTTCTAGAAATTGACAAGATGATTTCAAAATTTGTTTGCAAAGGCAAAGGATCAACAATAACTAAAGCAATTCTGAAAAAGAACAAGGGCTATAGAACTCACCCTGCTGGACTTTCTATATAAAACTAATAAAGACACCACATTATTGGTGAAAGGATAGGCAATTTGATCAATGGAACAGAATACAGAGTCTAGAAATAACCCACACATATGTGGTCAAATGATTTTGTAAAAGGTCCCAATGCAATTCAATGAGGAAAGGAAACAAACTCTCTAACAAATGGAGGCAGAACAACTAGAAAGATACCCACATAGGGGTGGGGGGAGGGGGGACTTTTTTACTCCAACCCCATACCATATACAAGGATAAATTTAAGATAAATCATACACCTAAACATAAAACCATGAAGCTAGTAAAAGAAAACATAGGAAAGCATCTTTGTGACTTTGGGGTAGGCAAAAATCTCCTGAAGAGGACACAAAAAGTACTAACCATAAAAAAAAACCCACACTAATTGAACTTTATCAATATTTAAAACTTAGCAGTTTAAAAAAAAAAGCCACCCAGAAAATAGACATGGATGAGGGAAAAAAATATCTCCGACACATATATTTGATAAAAGACTGGTATACAGAATATATAAAGAACCCTACTGGGGAGCACAGATTCAGGGAATCTTGAATCTATGCTCCTGAAACTTGAATCAGGGAAACTTGAATCTATGGTCCTGGGAAAAGTAAATAAAGAACCCCTGCAACACAATTTGAAAACTGGGAAAATATCTAAACAGATACACCACAAAAGAAGATATACAAAAGGCCAAGCAGCATGTGAAAAAAATGTTCACCATTATTAGTCACCAGGGAAATGTGAAGTAATGAAACTTAACTCCACAAAACTAGAATGGCTAAAATGAAAAAGACTGACAATACCAAACACTGGAGTGGATTTGGTGCAAATAAACTCTCATGAGTTGCTGGTAGGAGTGTAAAATGTTACAATCACTTTGGTAAACCAGTTTCTTCAACAGTTAAACATACATCTATTCTATTTTTTTTTTTCTTTGAGGTGGAGTTTTTATCTTGTTGCCCAGGCTGGAGTGCAATGGTGGCGATCACGGCTCACCACAACCTCTGCCTCCCAGGTTCAAGCAATTCTCCTGCCTCAGACCCCCAAGTAGCTGGGATTACAGGCATGTGCCACCACGCCTGGCTAATTTTTGTATTTTTAATAGAGATGGGGTTTCTCCATGTTGGTCAGGCTGGTCTCGAACTCCTGACCTCAGGTGATCTGTCCACCTTGGCCTCCCAAAGTGCTGGGATTACAGGTGTGAACCACTGCACCCAGCCAAACATACATCTATTCTATGGTCCAATAATTCCATTCCAAGGGAAATGAAAATTATGTCAACAAAAAGCCTTGTACAAGAATGTCCATAGCAACATTATTCATAAAGCACAAAACTAGAAGAATCTAAATATTCATCAATTGGTGAATAAATAAATGAAATCCTATTCAGCAATAAAAAGAAAATCTACTGATGCATGTAACATGAAAAAATATGATGAATGAGGCTGGGTGCGGTAGCTTACACCTGTAATCCCAGCACTTTGGGATGCCAAAGTGGGTAGGATTGCTTGAGTTCAGGAGTTCAAGACCAGCATGCCAACATGGCAAGACCGCATCTCTACTCAAGATACAAAAATTTGTATTTGTTAAATTTGTTAAGTCATTACTGAGAACGTTCTAGTACAAATTCAATTTTTCTGAGGTTTACATGTGTTTGGAGACCACTTATTTTTGTCATACTCTCAAAAATAACTTCCTAGGAAGTTAATAATTCAGTACACATAAAAGATAGCAGATTCACTCTCCCTTAGTACTCACAATCCAAGGAGGCAATATCCCTTATCAATTACCATCAAAGAGTTAAGTCTGTTCAGGGGTCCAGAATGACATAATACTTTTGGGAAACATTGCAATGTAATACTTACTTTACTATGCTTATCACTGCCCCCTGTATAAAACGTATTTCTATTGCTAAAAATAGTTTGCCTGCTCCACAATGAAATTAAATCCTATAGCCTTTGTTTTTAATTATACTTGAGGATATCCTTGGATAGTTGTCATGTGATGAGAAAGCAGGGAACAGATTCTCGTACTACAGAAATTTAAAGAGTACTCATTATGCCATTCCCCATGGATCTACACCCACATTATCTACAACAGTTGGGGATGAATGATGACAGGTTGAGACTCAGCCATTCTACACACCGTTTCTGCTGCTGAAGAGTATTGTTGCAGGCAGATTCTTGTGCCAATGCTCCCTGAAGTGTGGACATGATCCTCCCTTGCCTTAAAGGTTGTACATTTTCTTTACTCAGTTCCCATTCATCTCCCTCCAGGGACATGGCTTCACTGTGAAGAAAGAAACAAAAGTAAATCTCATACCAACATTGAATTATAGCACTAGATTATTGTAAATGTCTGCAAATAGGCGATTATTCATGGTCTTGGGTTGAAGATGGTGGAATGACACAGTATTATTATTATACTCCTAAGCTTCTTTATCTGTTACCTGGTTTTCAGGTTTATGGCTACAATAATGCCTAATTGAAGACAATTTGGCAAGGATATTGTGGACAGTAATATAAGAATACAGTGTGGCTGTGTGCGGTGGCTCACACCCGTAATCCCATCACTTTGTAAGGTCAAAGTGGGAGCATTTCTTGAGCCAAGAGTTTAAGACCAGCCTGGGCAACATACCAAGACCCCACTTCTTCCTTTAAAAAAAAAGAAAGGAAAAGAAAAATGAATAGAAGTTAAGGCACAAAGAAAAGAAGGAAACAAGAGAGTTATAAATTTGGCAAAGAGGCAACAAGTACTTCTACGCCTACCACTGAATGCATCACCTAGTTTAATTTAAAATTAGTGCCAGGTATGGTAGCTCATGCCTGTAATCCTACCACTTTGGGAGGCTGAGGGAGGGGGAATGCTTGAGCCCAGGAGTTCGAGACCACCCTGAGTAACACAGGAAAACCCCCATCTCTACAAAAAATAAAAAATTAGCCAGGTGTGGTGGTACACGTCTATGGTTGAAGCTACTCAGAAGACTGAGGTGGGAGGATTGTTTGAGTTCAGGAGGTCAAAGCTGCAGTGGGCCAGGATCACACCACTGCACTGCAGCCTGGGCAACAGAGCAAGACCCTGTCTCATAAAAATAAATAAAATTAGCAAAGTGTTGGTGAGACTACTGTCCCATGTTTCAACAGATGACTCAAAACTGAAGTTTGTACATATAGGTAGCCAAGAGCAGAAGCAAACAGTTTACTAGTCAAAATTCCCTGCATCCCCACACCCAATTCTATCAAGCCTACTGGGAGAATCCCCAAAACATTTTGGAGGTAATTATCGTTATGTTTTCTGCTCTTCAGAATCCTGCAATTGTTAGATAGAAGACTACTTCTAAAAGATATTATCTCTGAATGTGAAACAAAAGGAGAGACAGATTGGCGCTAATCTTTGAAACAGAGTGAAAGTTATATGGGACTTCGGTCTAGATGAGTGCTGAAAAAGTAACTGTGATTAATAATTCGAGTTGTGGGGGCCGGGCGCGGTGGCTCAAGCCTGTAATCCCAGCACTTTGGGAGGCCGAGGCGGGTGGATCACGAGGTCAAGAGATCGAGACCATCCTGGTCAACATGGTGAAACCCCGTCTCTACTAAAAATACAAAAAATTAGCTGGGCAAGGTGGTGCGTGCCTGTAATCCCAGCTACTCAGGAGGCTGAGGCAGGAGAATTGCCTGAACCCAGGAGGCGGAGGTTGCGGTGAGCTGAGATCGCGCCATTGCACTCCAGCCTGGGTAACATGAGTGAAACTCCGTCTCAAAAAAAAAAAAATAAAAATAATTTGAGTTGTAATCAGTCACATCTTTTTAACTACGATAAGTTTTCACTTAACGTTGGAGACAACTTCTTGGAAACTATGACTTTAATCAAAATGACGTGTAACAAAACCAGTTTTGCCACAGGCTGATTGATATAAACAAGAGTTAAGCTCCTATGGCACATTTCTGGTCACAAAAACATCATCAAACTTCTAAATAAAGACCCAAAACACTTTTAATATTAAACATGGAAATAAATGTGGGCTATCCATACATTTAAGAACAATTAATAAAAACAAAAAATAATCATTTACCCAATTTTTCGTGAATCAGTGAGTGACTGCAGTCATGGTGTTTGTGGGTTAACTGAAGGAATAAATGTTTGCGAGTCAAACTTTTAAGAAGCACCTTCTACCACCACAAAGTTCAAAAACAAACAATTACATTATAGTGGGGCTGCTGGGCACTTTCATAAGGTGTTGCTTATTGTCATGCATTTGTATGATTATTGTACACTTTATATAATTTTTTTTAGTAGAGGCAGGTCCCACTATGTTGCCCAAACTGGTCTTGAACTGCTGAGCTGAAGCAATACTGCTGCCTTAGCCTCCGGAAGAGCTGGGATTACAGGTGTGAGACACCGTGCCTAAACTTTACAGATTTTTACTTTACAATAATTTGAACTCATTCCTTCATTCATTTTCCAACTCACTTATTCTACTCAGGGGTTGAGGGTGGCCAGAGCCCATCTCAGCAACTCAGAGAGTGACCAACGCTCGACAGGACCACCATTTCATCACAGGGAGCACTCACATTCACACCCACTTTCATTCAAACTGGGACCATTTAGACACACCAATTAACAGGCACATCTTTGGGATGTAGAAGGAAATTAGAATACTAAGGAAACCCACGCAGACATGGGGAAAACAAGCAAACTCCACATACACAGCAGCCCAACAATAAATTGTTTTTTTTTCTCATCAACATTATAATGAAACATTATACCAGGACCTGTGGTATATTGTGTAGCCTGTAAAGGTAAGGGCCATGCCATTTATTTTTGTATGCCCGCCACTTAATACAAGATATAACACTATTATGCCCTGAATAAATGTTTGTTGAATTCATCTGACCTTTCTTCTCTTGCTCTTAATAATAGTGATTAAACAATCTCAGTTAAATATCCCAAATTGAGCTAAAACTGCCTCCACTTCCTCCCAGACCTGCTCCTCCCAGTCTTCCTCTTTCTCAAATAAATGGCAATTCCATTCTTCAGTTGCTCAAGCTAAAAATCTTAGTGCCAACTTTGATGCCCTTCTCATACCCCTCAGTCAGTCAGCAAATCCTACTGGCTCTACTACCTTCAAAATATATACAGAAATCAACCACTTCTAATCGTCTCCACTGTTTTCCACCTGGCTCAACTCACTTTTGAGCTCAATTATTTTGGGCTAAATTATTTCAATAACCTTTTAACTGGTATCCCTTGCTTCCATCCTTTGCTGCCTTTGTCTATTCAACACAACAGCCAAACTGATTACATTTAAACCCAAGTCAGATCATGTCTTTCCTTTGCTCAAAACCGTCCAGGGACTTTTGATTACAACTGTAGTAAAAGCCAAGTCCTTACAATGCCTGCATCTTCACCTTTTTTACTTTACCTCCTTTTACCCTTGTAGTTAATTCTGCTCCAGGGACATAGCCTTGGACATGACAGGTGCAACTTCCTCCCGCAACTCTTACCCTCAGCCTTTGTAATTCCCCCAGATATAAGAACATCCAGCTCTTCAGATTCAAGTCTTGACAAAAATGACATCTCTTCAGTGAGGCTCCAATGTTCAAGCTAAAATTGCACCACTCCTCACCCCCAATATTGCCTACCCCCACTTGCTTTTTTTTAAAAGTACTGACCACCACATCCATCTAACAGTTCGTCTTTACTGTCTAACTCACCCACCTTCATCCCATCCCAGAATTTAAGCTTCATGAGGGTTGAGATTTTTTTTGTGTATTTGCTGCATCCAGAACTTAGCCAAAAAACATTTGTTACATGAATCAAAGAGCCCACGACACAGCATTTATCAATGCATTGTGGGCACCATAGTGAAAATACATACAGACTTCCAACCTAGAACTGCTATGTAGTTCCTTTTAATACAAGGAAAAGCTGCAAACGTGCAGAGAAAGGCTTAGATCTCTGTGCTACTGGAATAATTTAGATCTCTATATTGGCTAAAGGCTTTTTAGATCTCTATGCTACTGACACAGCACCTGCCATTAGTTGAACGCTTATCTGAAAGCAGTTACTTAACAAATACTTTGAATTCCGCCAGAGCTCCATAAAGCAGCATTAACATCAGCATTTTCCATACCAACGATTTGCCCAAGGTCAAACAATTAGCAGATGGCTGAGCTGAGTTACAAACAGGCCACATCACAACTTCCAAGCTCTCTGTCCCGCTGGGGTCCCGCGGCCTTCTTCGCTTTGAAGCTGGATACGGCAGGATTCGCACGTGCCCTCACTCCACTGCGTTTTCACCTCCACCTCTGGCGTCCGACTCCAAAGCGAAGGAAGCTCCGGCGGGGCCTGTTCTCCTGACCGTGCCGGTCTCCCTGACTGCTCCGAGCGAAGCCTCTGTCACTTACCAGACATCTTCGGGTCTCTCAGGCCCAGCCCCTAGCAGCTCTTCTCCTGTACCTACCTCAGAGCACCCTCTTCCTTCTTCACCGCCGCCATCCTGCATTCCTGGCTAAGGTCCTCTTCGGCTGCAGGCCTTTCCTCTGGGCCGCAACCTGCCCTCGGAGCTACAGAAGCGACCGAAGCACGCACAAGACTCCGTTACAAACCAGCCACCTCAAGCCCACATCACTAGCCGCCAAGATTCAAATTTAACGGTCCCGCGCGGGAGACGTGGCCACGCCCCTGCGCTACCCCGTGCGCTCGCCTCTCGCCCAATGCATTCTGGGGCTTGGAGTTTATACCAGTTTAGTCCGCACAGTCGCGGTGCGTAATGGGAATTGTAGTTTCCGGGAGTCAATGGCCGCGGAAGCGCTGCAGGCTTATGTGAGACAAATTCGTCGCAGGTGCAGTCTGCGTCCTGACTCGAAGGCAAGTTTCTGAGCCAAGCGAGGAACACTTAAAGCACCAGAATTTCTTTGCTGTTTTGAGTGTTGAGAGTTGTCTCTGAGTGTTTGGACTTGGTCTGACTCTTCTGGAGAGACCACCCGTGCTGTCTGCCCCAAATCTCACCCGTCCAGGGTTCTTACGCCACTCTGACCCAGCTGTTTCCTGCCCCACCCTTGAATTTTAAAAAGCCGAACGCTAGCTCTGTAAAATCATACCAAATGTGCAACCTTAGGCAAGCTACATAATCTCTCTGACCCTCGGTTTTCCTCATCTATAAAGTGATGATATTGTCTTTCTTTCTCTTCTGCTCAGTCCACAAGCGATAAACACAGCCATGCTATGGCTTCTAAGGTCTCACCTCTTTTCCCCTTCGGGAGACTAGCCTTGACTGACATTAAACTCTTCTCGCAATTCCAATTTACTGAGGAAGAAACTGTGGCAGCTCAGATGTGACCAGGGGAGTAGGGTCTTTTTGTTTGGTTGGTTGGTTGGTTGCGTTTGTTTTAGCGACAGGGTCTTACTCTGTTGCCCAGGCTGGAGTGCAGTAGCCCGATCATGGCTCACTGCAGCCTCCAACTCCCGGGCTCAAGTGATCTTCCTGCCTCAGCCTCCCTGTAGCTGGGATTACAGGTGCTAGCCACCTTGATGCAGGAACAGGGTCTTTTAAGTAGGTCCAGTTATAGGGAATTTCTCCTTTATGACTGTGTGGATGGTCGGAGAGGTGGCCGTTCCCCGAGGCGGGTGCTGAGAATGCTGTCTACTACTCCCTGAGTCTTAGTTCCCAGCGTTCTGTCTTTGTTCATGTTATATACGTCCTTCTTTCCTCTGAATCATCAGGACTCTTGATTACAAAGAAATAGAAACCCAACTCAAACTGGCCTACTTGAAAAAGGGAATTTACTATCTTTTGTATATAAAGAACTTCAGATAAAGCTTAACGCAGGACTCGTGAACTGGCCCTCTCTCCATTTCTTGCCTCTGCTCTTGTTATTGGCTTATTGTCATTCTCTATTGGGTAACAGGTTCAGGACTTTATCCTTACAGGTTCAAATTTAGACTCAGAAGTCACTCTGCTTAACCCCTTCCTCCCAGTCACTGGGGATAGTGGATTCAGGACTTTGATTGTTCAGAACCAAGACCTGTGTTTCCCCTTGGGACTGAGAGAGGGAAAGGGGCGATTCCTCACAGGAAATTTTGGTTACTCTTTACATCCAAGTCCTCCACATCCAGGAAGCTTTCCTCGATTATGTGAGATGTGGTACATGGGATTCTCTCTCTGACTCATTTGATCTCTTACCTTATGCCAGTACTGACCTAGCACTTCACTTCCTTTCAACAGGGTGTCCTGTTCATATCTACAGCTTCTCAATTTTGACCATTTCCTACAAACGATCTTGGCAGTGTAGCATTTGGTCTTTTGATCTGTCTCCCCTATAACCTAGTTGGCTGCCTCATAAACTGTGGTATAATGTAGAACACATTCAGGCTGAACCCCTCGCATGTTTTACTACGGGAAGAGAAGGAGGTAGGTAAACAAAATAAAACTCCAAAATGTATGATAGAAGGTGCTCCATGGTTTTATTTGGAACATGAGTACTTAGGCTGAACTGTAGCTGGGCAGCCAACATGGGGCCAGGGTGGAGATTTAGGCTTTAACTGTATCCACCAATTCTAAGGAAAGTCAGGATTAAGCTCGTACACATTCGTGGTCTAAAAAGGATGAGACAAAGGCTCTCCCCAATATGCTGAAGCAGGATGGGACACAGAAGATGTGAACAGTGAACTTGCCCTCTAGGAACTTCAGGCCAGTAGGAGAAGCAAACAAACAGGCCATTTCAGGACGTTGTTGCCACAGCCGGAGATAAATAAACTCAGGAGGTGGTGGAAGCGTGTAAGTCGGGCTTCCAACCTAGTCCTGGGAGAGGAGGCCAGGGAAAATATCCTAGAGAAGATGGTGAACCTGAAGGGCAAGGAGGTCTTGGCACAAACTATTGAGCACAACAACACACATTGTGTAGTTTGTCTGTAGCATGTACCCACCTATCTATTCATCACTCCTCCATGAGTTTTCCCACCCAGGTCTCACCTCTTCAGACCTCCATGCTGGGCCATCAAAACTTACCTGTCCTGTGTCCCATTCTTTCACTTAATCACATTGAAAACATAGGAACTAAATCACACTAGATGTTAACGGTTAATGCTGTGTCTCAAGCCTGTAATCCCAGCACTTGTCATTCTCATTGGGAAACAGGTTCAGGACTTTATCCTTACGGGTTCAAATTCAAACTTAGGAGTCACCCTACTTAACCCCTTCCTACCAGTCACTGGATAGTGGATAGGGGATAGGAGATCGAGACTATCCTGGCCAACAAGGTGAAAACCCGTCTCTACTAAAATACAAAAAACTAGCCGGGCGTGGTGGCATGAGCCTGTAGTCCCAGCTACTTGGGAAGCTGAGATAGGGGAATCGCTTGAACCCAGGAGGCAGAGGTTGCAGTGAGCTGAGATCGCACCACTACACTCCAGCCTGGCAACAGAACAAAACTCAATCTCAAAAAAAAAGAAAAGTTAATGCTGAGATGCAGTATTTTTCATATGATGTTCTAAGATGTAATGTATGTTACCGGAGATTAAGAGTTTGGTGTTCAATTAAGTTTCTAAAGTGCTGGGTTAAATGAAAAGCTTCTTAGAACTCTTAATATGCCAAAGCGCACCATGACTCTCCAAGGATGAGGTGTGTTTGTTTCCTAATGATATTGTAACACATTATCACAAACTTAATAGTTTCAAACAATACACACTTATTTACAGTTTGATAGATCAGAAATTTGACGTGGGTCTCACTGAGCTAAATAAAATATTGATAAGGCCCAGTTTCTTTCAGGAGGCTCTCTGGGAAAATTTGTTTCTGTTTTTCCAGTTTCTAGAGGCATAGACTAGCACACCTTAACTCATGGTTGCCTTCCTCCATCTTCAAAGCTAGAAATTTAGCATCTCTCTCACCTGGCTTCCATTGCCATGCCTCTTTCTCTGACCGCAGTCAGGCAAATTTCTCTGCTGGTGTGATGAAATTGGGCTCACCTGGATGATACAGGCTACAATTTCCACCTTAAGGTCTTGAACCTTAATCACATCTGCATGATCCCTTTTGCCACATAAAGTAACATCTTCACAGGTTCTGTGCATTAGGACAAAAACATCTTTGAGGGCCGTTATTCTGCCTACCACAGTGAATATTAAAATATGTTCGAATCTCGAAACTTACTTGACCATAAAGAAACATTTCCGGCCGGGTGCAGTGGCTCGCATGAGCCATAATCCCAGCACTTTGGGGAGCTGAAGCAGGTGGATCATGAGGTCAGGAGTTCAAGACCAGACTGGCCACCATGGTGAAACCCTGTACTAAAAATACAAAATTTTGTACTAAAAATATAAAAATTAGCCGGGCATGGTGGTGGGCCCCTGTAATCCTAGCTACTTGGGAAGCTGAGGCACAAAAATCACTTGAACCCAGGAGGCGGAGGTTGCAGTGAGCCGAAGTCACACCACTGCACTCCAGCCTGGGCAACAGAGTAAGACTTTGTCTCAAAAAAAAAAAAAAGAAAGAAAGAAAAGAAAGAAACCTTTCCACATTCCTTCCTTCATAAAAGATTTTGGGACGTGCTACTCAATATACTGCACCTCCAGAGCTCTTTGTATTATAACAGGAGGCTCCAGGAGAAGAAAATTTATGAAGGAATAAATCTTTTTCTTTTCTTTTTTTTTTTTTTTTTGAGACAAGGTCTCACTCTGCAATCCTGGCTGGAGTGCAGTGGTGCAATTTCAGCTCTGCAGTCTCTACCTTCCAGGCTCAAGAGATCCTCACACCTCAGCCTCCTGAGTGGCTAGGACTGTAGGTGCATGCCACCATGCCCAACTAATTTTTGTACTTTTTGTAGAGATGTAAAGATCGGGTTTCACCATGTTACACAGGCTTGTCTTGAACTCCTGGGCTCAAGTGATCTGCCTGCCTTGGCCTCCCAAGGTGTTAGGACTACAGAAGTGAGTCATCATTCCCGGCCAGGAATAAATTTTAATGGTGGAATTTCAGGCACAGTGGCAACTGGTAGCACTATGGAACTGTTCTATGGAACTGGTAGCTCTATAGAACTGTTCTAGGAAACTCCTCAATTCTATGCACTTACTTTTCATCAAAGCCAACCTTACTTGCATCAGTGGTTTTTAGATGGATTTACTTGTCCAAAAGTCTATGATCTCTTGCCTGGGTTTGTGGATATGTGTGTGTTCTTAATTGTGAGAAGGGTGATTTCCCTAACTTTGGTTTGCCTAACTTTGACTTTTGTATTTAGATAATACAACAGCTTTAGTAGGCCAAACGCTCCAAACATGAAAATCTCTGGACCTCCAGGGAACCCTTGGACTGCTTGTTTACTGTGCAACCACGAAAGGAAGGAAGGACTATCTGGGGTGGGAGGAGGGTGAAGGGGGACAGAATTGAAGGAGAGGGTGGTGTTGAGAGCCAGAAAGATGCCACATCTGAGAAAGCAGCATCACCATGCTGGTCTTTTACCTTAGCAGTAAATAGATCTGCCAATCAGAACAGCAGCGGCATCTGGCATTTACCAGTGATTAGGCATGTTGAGGTGGAAGAATCAATGAGAAGGGGGCACAATAAGCCAAACCAATTCGTGTTGCCAGGAGGTAGGGAGGTGAAAGGTGAAAAGATGCATTAGCCCAAGGCTGGGGGCTGCTGTCTTCTGCCCAGTTGCATCTCACAGTAGCTGTTGCTGACAGGGTCTTTGGGAACTCTCCAAGGAGCTGAGTTTCTCTCTTCAGTTCAATGAAAACTCCTTTCTGTACTATGCTTCTGCTTTTGGGTAGAAGTAGCCTACTTTTCATGATCTTCTCAAAACATTGGAAATAGCCTAACCCAGAATTTCCACATTGATATACGCAATAAATGGAGAGATACCAGGTATCAACTTTTCTGCATCTGGAAAGAAAGAACCAAAAGGTCAAAAGGGACCACAGACTCAGAATAGAAGCAGTCCTATGGCAGGGTTATTAAGAAACAAGGAAAGATGTAGAGTAAATAATCTATGTAGCTAAGAGGAAGTGCAAAATTAGGCTGTTTTGCCCTGGCATTATTCTGATATTATCCTGGAATTTTCTGTTCCAGGAAGCTCTTGGAGAATCTTAGAGTTCCCAAGTGTTCATGATTGTGCTTATTTTAAACATGAGGTGATCCAAACTCTAAGAAGCAAAGAGGAGTTGAGTCGCCCATGAGGAAGAGCAGAGTAGGATATAAATACTGCCAACTTCTTATTTCAAACTCTGGGTGCCAGAAACCTCAGCTCTAATTTAAGATTTGATCTGTTCTAACGCTTAATAAACTTCAGCTTCTGGGCACCACATTCTGAGGAAGAAGTGAATTCAGGGTCTCTCAGCACCATAGGTAGTGGGGGATTCCACTCACTCCCATATGTAAGGGATGTCCCATGAACTGATGGGTGGAGCCCCCTGCAAGCAAGGTTTGTCTTTGAGGAAGAGGAATGCTGAAAGCAGGAGGGTTTGTCTGTAGGCTTGGAGGGCACTGGAAGAAAGGGGCACATAATATCCACCTTGGATTGTGACCCTTTCTTGGCTTGGTCCCAAGGACTTACGGTTTCATGGGCTGAGGGCCTGAGGCAGTGGCCATAAGAACTGGTTCTGTGTAATTTGGGAGGCTGAGGCAGGTGGATCACTTGAGGTTAGGAGTTCAAGATTAGCCTGGCCCACATGGCAAAACCCCATCTCTACTAAAAATACAAAACTTAGCTGGGCGTAGTGGTGCATTCCTGTGATCCCAGCTACTCCAGAGGCTGAGGCAGGAGAATCGCTTGAACCCAGGAGGTGGAGGTTGCAGTGAGCCAAGATCGCGCCATTGCACTCTGGCCTGGGCAACAAGAGTGCAACTCCATTTTTTTTTAAAAAAAAGCTGGTTCTGTGTGATGCCAGCCTCTAGCAACACTGCCTTTGTGCCCAGGTGCCAAGGGCAGAGCCTCACTTGGCCATTCTGAGAGCATCAGGAGGCCCTCCCTGGAGCCAGACATCAGCATCTCACAGTGGACGCCAGTGGATGTTCTCCAGTAGTCTTGGAGACAGAGGCCATCAACCAGAGGGGGCTTGAGCAGGACAGGAAGAACATGACAGATGCTCTGAAGACACCCAGACCACCTGGGGAAGGCTTCAAAGGGGGGCACTCATTCAGGGCCACACGTATAGTTACATAAATATTGCTGCATTCAAGAGTGCCTGGCACACAAATGGGGACACTTTTGTGCTTTGTCTATTCAGAGAAAGCACCTTCAAAAATGCCCAGAGGGGCCTCCTGCCTCTAATTCACACACAGCCCTGTGTGCGGTGGCCCTGGGGGCCTATGGAAGAGCCAGTGGGATTCTCTTGACTAGTGTGCCTGTGACTCCATAGCTCTGAGGCCTAAGGAAATGGGTTACATAATGCTCTGTCCTTATTTGAGGAGGAGACAATTCTAAGATAGCTGAATGAGGGTAGGCATGGCTCCTGGCAGAGCCTATGCAGTGTGGGGACACTGGCAGGAGAAGGCAGCATCTGTGGGTGGATATGTTGGAGCCTCTATTGCTTTCGGCCAGGCAGACTTCCTCACTTCCTCTCTGACACTGCCTCCTGGGGCTTGGTGCAAACCGTGGAAAGTTTGCTTCTTCCCTTCCTGAGGGGCCCAGCTGGGAGCTACTCCTGCAGATCTGGGCTCTGTGTTGCTTTTCCAAAGAAAGGCCAGAGGTCAGAGGCCCCTAGGCTGGGAGGGGCCAAATGATTGGAAGCAACTTTGTTTGGCTGAATGTGGGAACTAAACTGGCTATAGCTAGATGTGGGGGATTCTGAGAATTAAAGAGAGGCGACAGCTATTTGCCTCTTTCTCATCTCTGCCTTCTTCTCTAAAGGCTGTCCTTTTAAAGCTTTACTTGGAGGTGTGGGTCCCAGCCAGAGCTGGCCAACATTCTCCCTGTCTTAAAAGCCACAGTCCTATACTCAAGAGAAATGAAAGAATCTATGACATAACAGTTTATAAGCTGTAGTCCCAGTGAGAGCCTGGAGTTAGGGGAACTTGAAAGAGGATGAGGCACCTCCCACACCTGAGCCTGGGGGCTGAGAGAACGAGAGAAAGGGAGGTTGGGAGTGCTGCCAAGAGGGGTCTTGAAAAATGAGTTGGAGTTGGCTGGGCACGTTGGCTCATTCCTGAAATCTCAGCACTTTGGGAGGCCGAGGTGGGCGGATCACCCGAGGTCAAGAGTTCGAGACCAGCCACACCAACATGGTGAAACCCCATCTCTACTAAAAATATATAAATCAGCCAGGTGTGGTGGCATGTACCTGTAGTCCCAACTACTCCAGAGTCTGAGGCAGAAGAATTGGCTTGAACTCAGGAGGCAGAGGTTGCGGTGAGCTGAGATCGCGTCACTGTACTTCAGCCTGGGTGACAGATCGAGACTACAACTCAAAAAAAAAAAAAAAAAAAAGAAAGGGAAGAAAAATAAAAAATGAGTACGAGTTACTAACAGGAGGGGCAAGCTTTCCAGGTGGAGAGAATAGCATGAGGAACTGGGAGGCGGGAGAGAGAGTGCATGAGTACATTCGGCATCTGGGGAAGTGCAGGGCAGGTGGTTGCCATGTAGGAGCCTAGGAGAGTTTTGAGTACCTGAAAGGAGACCTTGGCTCACTGTGCCTGACTAGCAGCAAGCGGGGAGCAAACCCAGCCCCTTCAGTTTTTAGCCCAGGCCGGGAATGCAGCTACATTCTCTAAGTGGGGCTTCTGCTGAGCTTTCAAGTTTCCCAGCTGTGGAGCCACCTATTCCTCCCACTTCTGGGAGGGCCTGCAGGTGAGAAGGGGGTGGGGCACAGAATGAGCACCTCACCCACCTGTATGTATTTCCTTCCTCACGCCAGACACAGCTCTTGGGTGCCAAACTGTTTTCATTATTTGCTTTATCCTAACTAGCCCGTGGAGGCTGCCGGGACTCAGGGGGAACTGGCCCAGCTGGTCTGTCTGGTTGGGCAGCACTTTGTAATTCCTCCTTCTCCCGGAGGGCTCCTATATCTCTCTGTTCCACTCCTCACTGCCCACAGCTTGGATGTTGGCTGGGATATGCTAGGCTCATGGCTCTGGCTCCCTTCGGCCAGTGCTTATCATCTGGCACTTCCCAGCAAGCCCCTACCCCTGGAAGCCATGATGAAGAGCACTGCGATGTTGGGACGTCTGCATCTTTTCTCTTCTCTCGACCCATCTGCAGACAGGCAGTCCTATTGTCAGGCAAATTGCATTCATCCAAGGTCTTAAGGATGGAGGGACTCTCCTCTTCTGGGGTTCACACCCCAAGGAAGTGTCTAGTTGTCTTGGGCACTGGGGAGCATTGTGAGCATTTAATGGGGATGGGATAGTCTGAGCTATTGGCCCTCTAGGCATAAGCAAATTCAGCCAATTAGGACTTAGAAGCACTGGCTGAGGTCCTGTTGAATCAACTGTGGTAGTAGGTGTGATTCTTCATAAGCCTCACACCTGCTCACAGCCTCATAGCTCACACAGTTTAAGAGATCAAATTTTAAAAATAGGCTGGGCGTGGTGGCTCACGCCTGTAATCCAAGCACTTTGGAGGCCAAGGCAGGCAGATCACCTGAGGTTGGGAGTTCAAGACCAGCCTGACCAACATGGTGAAACCCTGTCTTTAAAATAAAATAAAATAAAATAAAAAGAATTAAAAAAAATTTTTTTTTAAATAATCTAGGCTGATGGCCACGCTCGGTGGCTCATGCCTGTGATCCCAGCACTTTGGGAGGCTGAGGCAGGTGAATCACTCGAGCTGAGAAGTTCGAGACCAGCCTGGGCAACACGGCAAAACCCTGTCTCTATTAAAAATACAAAAATTAGCCAGGTGTGGTGGCACATGCCTGTAATCCCAGTTACTCAGGAGGCTGAGGCAGGAGAATCACTTGTACCCAGCCAGGAGGCAGAGGCTGCAGTGAGCCAAGATCAGGCCTGTGTACTACAGCCTGGGTGACAGAGCAAGACTCTGCCTCAAAAAAAAAAAAAAAAAAAAAAAAATTCTAGGCTGGGTGTGGTGGCTCATGCCTGTAATTCCAGCACTATGGGAAGTTCAGGCAGGTGAATCACATGAGCCCAGGAGTTCAAGACCAGCCTGGGCAATATGGTGAAACTCCATCTATACAGAAACTACAAAAAAATAGCTGGGCATGGTGGTGTGCACCTGTAGTCCCAGCTGCTCAGGAGACTGAGGTGTGAAGATCACTGGAGCCCTGGAGGTTGAGGCTGCAGTGAGCTGAGATCATACCACTGCACTCCAGCCTGGGTGACAGAGTGAGGCCCTGTCTCAAAATAAATCAATAAAATAATAATCTAAGCGGGGTAGCAGGACAGCAGATGGAGGGATAGGACAGATGATGAGCACATAGGTAGATGTGGATATGCTTCATATTTCAGTTCTAGCCCTAGGCGGTAGTTTCTGAGTGTTTCTTACATTATTTTGAAATAAATAAGTAATTAAATAAAAATAATCACAAACATGGACCAGGCCTGGATCAATAAAAAGACAGGATTATGAACCAAAGACTGTGATTAATCCAATGTACCATGAGGTTTTTAAAAAAGTGAATTACCCATGGCGATGACTAATAATAAATTAATGCCATTATACTCATGGCAAAAATATCTATGAGGGGGAGAGAACATGACAGGTTATGCAAAAAGACAAAAGTATGCACCTTGGGAAGAATGCCACTTGCCTTTTGTGTGACTTTTGCCCTGTTCATGCCATGGTAGAGGAAGGGTCCGGAAGATACAGGCTAATGAAAAAGTGACAGGCTCTTCCCTCTTCCATTCAGTTTCACCATGCAGGGACCCTAAGGTCTGTCCCATCTGGTTTCACAGTGGAAGACAGATGGCTGCACGCCACACGCTGACAACCTGCCCAGAATGGTCTCCCATCAGGTCCTCTGGCCACCCTGATTGGAGCAAAGCATCACTTTTTGCTCCATCCCTGCCTCAATGTCCCTCTGCAACACACAGCCTGGCTCCTTCATGTTCAGCTATTCTGCTAGACAGGCATGAACAAATTAATGGCACTTTCTTTGGCAACTTTCTATGCCCCCATAACTCCCCACTGTCTTTATGTCACCTACATTCCAGTTACCCAGGCTGCCTGCCTCCTCTTGCAGAATCCCAATGAGTCCCAAAGTACCTGGACAGGATATCCCACTTCAGACTTTCCTATCCACATCAAAGCTTCTCTCTCTATGCTTCCCTCTCTCAAGACACTTCGCTCTAAGACCTGCTAATCAGAACACCAGAGACTTTTCTTCAGGGCTGCTGATGGAATTTTTATTTGGATAACTTCTTCATATGGTATATATACATTTTAAGAGAATATCTGGATAGCTAATGCCTCAAGCCAAAGAAATAACTCCAGAGGATGGAGTTCTATGGTTTACGATGGGAGTTAAAAAATCACCAAATGTCAGAACAAGAATAGTGCAACTCTCCCAATTGACAGATGAAGTACCCAGGTTCAGAAAAGTTATTTGCCCAAGGTCACCAGCATATTAGGATAGGCAGCACAACCCAGCTCCTATTCCTTTAGTCAATCAGTTGCTCGGTCAACAAATCCTTATTGAGCATTTGTGGGGTTTTTTGTTTTAGTTTTGTTGGAGACAGGGTCTTGCTCTTTTGCCCAGGCTGGAGTGCAGTGGCACGATTATGGCTCACTACAATCTCTACCTCCCAAGCTCAGGCGATCCTCCTGCCTCAGCCTCCCGAGTTGCTGGGACCACAGATACACAACACCATGGCCAGGCTAATTTTTTTTTTTTTTTGGTAGAGATGGGTTCTTGCTATGTTGCACAGGGTGGTCTTGAACACCAAACAGTTCTCCTGTACCAGCCTCCCAAAGTGCTGGGATTACACCTGTGAGCCACAGCTCCTTGCCCTTATTGAGCATTTGTTATTGTTATTTTATGCCAGGTACTAACTGGGCAAGGGATCACAGATAAAAACAAGACAGAATTTCTGTCTCAAAGTAGTCCCCAGTCTAGTGGGTGAGGACAGCTTTGTCTGGAAAGATAATTGCAATACAGTGGGGTTGGAGATTTAACAGGAATTTAATATGAAGCTGGGGCACATGGAGGAGGGAGAAATGCTGAGGCGGCTGTGGAAGATTTGCAGAGGAGTCTTCTGACTGTGTCTAGGGTGGTCTCTGCACCTTGTGGTTTTGATAATTCTCGCTAAAGTGGGGAACTGGGCATGAGCACTTTTTAGGGACAGTATGTCTCTAAAGACAGTGCTCTCTCAGTTTCTGTTCACATTGTGCACTGGCTGCCTCCCCAGCCTTAGGAAGCTTCATTGCAACTGTTAGTATTATTGGCCTGCCCAAAACCAATTCTCCCTGCTCTCCTTTGTTAACCAGATGTTTGGTTGAGATGGCAATGTGCCATGAGTGGCCCAAGCAATGAGTCATGATTTGCCCAACTCTGTCATGACAAATCTGTTCCCCAATTTCTCAGCCTCCCTTGCCTCTAGGAGTAGCCTTGTGATCCAGGTATGACCCAAATGGAAGTCTAGAGAAGATTGGGGCAGAAACATCATGTTTGGCATGACCCTTTTGCCTTTCTTCCTACTTTGAATATAGGTGAAATGTCTAGAGATGGGCAGCGTCTTGTGGCCATGAGGTGAAGGCAGAAAGACAAAAGCCAACAGGTTAACTGAAAGGAGAATGCAAAGGGAGACCCTGGCTTTCTTGCTTTCTTTTTTTTTTTTTTTAAATGGGGTTTCACCATGTTGGTCAGGCTGGTCTTGAACTCCCAACCTCAGGTGATCCGCCCACCTTGGCCTCCAAAGTGCTTGGTTTACAGGCGTGAGCCACCGCGCCCAGCCGAGACCCTGGCTTTCTGACAGCATCGTGGAGTATAGGGTCCAGCCCTACAGGGTTCTGTGAGCCGCTCCAGCTGGTGTGGAGACGAGACATTGTAGAAATACAATACAGAAGACATAGACATAGAGAAAAGAGAGTTTGGGCCCAGGGGTCCACTGCTATCCAAATCGTGGAGACCAGCAGTGGCCCCGAATGCCGGGACGCTCTCACTTTTATTGAGTTGCAAATCTGGGGACAAGGTAGGTAGGGTGTGGTCTTGTAGCTGAATTATGCTAGAGCTAGCCCCCAGGCAGCCTGCAACAAAGTTAGTAGTCAATGAACAGAGTTATTGTAGTTTTATTTATAATTAGTTAATTACCTTGCCTTGCGGTAGTGCCTTCCTGGATTGAGATTCACCACTCTACAGACCTTGCTGTCTCCCCAGCCCTATCCCATGAGGGGAAAGTCTAACTTCATGATGCAAATATCCCGGAAGTGTGTGCTCTGTCCCAAGCCCTGCTTCTTCCCAGCAAAGGGCTTTACGTCAGCTTTAGAACAGGCCTGGCTGGAGCTTGGATGCAGTCAAGGGGCATCTTCAGCCATCTCAGATGTTGATTCAGCCCCAGAGTGCCTCCAGGTGCCTTCTCTACCCTTCTGGAGCTGCCCTGTGGCCAGGCTAAGCTTCTAGGGCTTCTGAGAAGCATCATCTCCCCAAAGGAACCATATTCCTGCCTGTACTTGATGCTGGAGGTATATCTAGAATGATTCAGAGCACAGAAGCATGGGAGAAGGGAGGCCCCAGAGGGCCACTACAGGGGCTCAGCAACCCCACCTCTTAGCCTTTGTGGTCAAAGTCTTGGAGTTACATTGGGATGACCATAGAAATATTGTCTAAAATAGGATAGAAAAAGGGGGAACTTCCAATAGATATGCTCAGATAAAAGTTATCTATTATATAATGGGACTGTCCTAAGCAAATCCAGACACATGGCCTTCCTAAGTTTGCGGCGTGGTACCTTTGGACCCTCCTGCTGGCCTTCCATCACGCTGGGGATGGGGTCGAACGCCAGGTTAATTTCCACCATTCTCAGCAGCCAAGTGCCCTGGCCTTCTGGTTCTGCTTCTTGGGGACTGGATCTCCAGGCACACAGCCCTGTCTACTGGTCTCTGAGAATGGCCCGAAAGCTGATAAACCAGCTTTCTTCACCCCTGACCCTCCACCCCAGGCAGAAGCCATACCCCTCTTCTCTTTATACCTGCTGCCTTGCTGAGGGCTTAGAGGCAGGTTTCTACAGGGACTAGGGAGTGGTCTTCACTAGTGGTCTAAGCTCCAGATTAAGGGAAGCACGATGACAGAGTTTGAGTTTGGGCATCTTACCATAAAGAGAAGGTGATGGCCCACAAGAAGGGCCTACAAGCTATAAAATCCCGCAATTCTCTGACCCGGCCTGTGATGGTTAATACTGAATGTCAACTTGGTTGGATTGAAGGATGCAATATTGATCCTTGTGTGTCTGTGAGAGTGTGCCAAAGGAGATTAACATTTGAGTCAGTGGGCTGGGGAAGGCAGACTCACCCTTAATTGGGTGGGCACCATCTAATCAGCTGCCTGCGAATATAAAGCAGGCAGAAAAAAGTGAAGAGGCAAGATGGGCCTAGCCTTCCAGCCTCCATCTTTCTCCCATGCTGGATGCTTCCTGCCCTCAAACTCCAAGTTCTTCAGTTTTGGGACTCGTACTGGCTCTCCCTGCTCCTCAGCTTGCAGACAGCCTATTGTGGGACCTTGTGATTGTGTAAGTTAATACTTAATAAACTCCCCTTTATATTATATATATATAATACGTATTATATATAATATATAATCCATATTATATAATATATAATCCATATTATATATATAATATGTAATATA